>NC_081412.1:219830910-219978410 GCF_030272615.1 Cryptomeria japonica
AACGTTTGAAACTGTTTTGCCCATTTTGAGTTTAGCTTATGACACGAATATCAAATTCTATCTTGTTAAGGCTTTGTTTGATGGTTGTTTCTTTATTTGTGTGCAGGGCATGTACCCTCTTGTTTCCCAGAGTGGCATGCACCAACTCCACATCTTCATCTTTATATTGGCAATTCTACATGTCTTCTACAGCGTCCTAACCATGGCCTTAGGAAGAGCAAAAGTAAGCGCAATGGAGAGCACAGTTTTTTTAATCTACTGTTAATTTAATTATTTTTATTGGAATAATTTATTGAAATTTGGCCTAAGATTGAACTGCCTTAGATGTCTATATGCATTCACAACATTTTTTAATAAACAAGAATTTTCAATGCTCAGATGAGACAGTGGAAATCATGGGAGAAGGAAACCCAAACATTGGAATATCAATTTTCAAATGGTGGGTACTTTTGGGTTTCCTTGCAATTGAGTTAGTCTGGGACCTTGCTCAATCCTTGATGTGGGTTTATCCCGTATCTGTAGCAAACATGAATGTTTGAGAAGTAATTTATCTTTCAGAAGTTTTCATTTTATATACCATTAAACTTTAATTCAGCAGAATGTATTTGTTTGCTTATTGGTTCAAGCAGATCCTGCAAGATTCAGATTTACCCATGAAACTTCATTTGTAAGGCGCCACTCAACTTTCTGGATACGAACTCCGGTTCTTAAATGGATTGTAAGTGGTTCCCACCTTCAAAAAAATCAGGGGATGCATTTTGTCGTCTCTTCTGGGTTTAGAATTAATTTCCCATGAATTGCAGGTATGCTTCTTTCGACAATTCTTTAGGTCAGTACCTAAAGTTGATTACCTGACTTTGCGCCATGGCTTCATTATGGTGAGCCTCGCTTACCTGGAATCATCTTTTACAGTATCTTAAAAGTCTCCGCCCAATTCATGCCAAGGATTAATTTGTATATAGTCCCTCAAATTTTCATCCATTGAACTGTACAGGCTCACTTGGCTCCAAACAGCAAGTTTGATTTTCAGAAATATATAAGGAGGTCTTTGGACGATGACTTCAAGGTTGTAGTTGGAATCAGGTTAGTAAACATACTTTTGAAAGCCTTCCTCCTTGAAAGTCTATAATGGGTTTTTCTGTACTGCCCTGATATTGCCTTTTCATTCAAACTAATACATACCCTTTCTTTGAGCTGTATGCAGCCCTCCATTGTGGGCATTTGCTGTGGTCTTTTTGCTTCTTAATGTGTCTGGTAAGCCTTCAACATAAAAACCACCTCTGCAAAATCTTCATTCTTCATGCGCTTATGAGAATTGTAACCGCCCTATGAGAATCTAATAAATCTTTTGTTGATTGTATGCACTGTCTTTTGGAACAGGGTGGTATGCTTACTTTTGGCTCTCTTTCGTGCCCTTATGTGTAAGTCTGAGAGTTTTGTGTTTTTAATGGAAACATCAGCTAATAATTTCTCTCGTTGTATCTCTGGTGCTCATTGGCAATTTGTTACCCAAATCTGCAGATAGTCCTGTTAGTTGGAATGAAGCTACAAGTCATAATAACAGAGATGGCCTTAGAAATCCATGAGAGGCATGCTGTAGTCAAAGGAACGCCATTAGTGCAGCCGAGTGATAAACGGTTCTGGTTCAATCGCCCAAAGTTGGTTCTCTTTCTGATACATTTTACTCTCTTCCAGGTATCAAAATTCTCTACAAACTAAAGTCTCAATGTAAATGCCAGTTCCTGTTATTCAGTAAAAGATATATTAACAGATCAATTTTGCCTTATTTTGTGCAGAATGCTTTCCAGCTTGCTTACTTTTTATGGATATGGGTAAGCAGAGTGTTACTTGTTCAAGAATAAATAGTTCTCTAATGACTCCAAATAAAATTTAAAACAGTTGAATAGTTTACATCCTCCTGTATGAATGCAGCTTATTTAGACTTATCTTTTGGCAACTGCAGTATGAGTTTGGCCTGAGGTCCTGTTTCCATTCAAATTTCACATTTATCATGATCAGAGTTGCCATGGGGTGAGTGTACAAATGATATCTACAAATCATTGTGTTCATTTACATTTTCAGTTACCATTAGAACTATTGACAAACAGTATTCTTCCCTAAAGTAAAGATGACAGTTTCAGGATAGGTAGGAAAGGAAATCCATTGAATTGGGATTTTGTCTTCTATTTACTTTCCTATTTGTGAGACAAAAAACTTGAGTCTCTGTTTTGGAGACAAATGTAGCCTTACATGAAATTCTTGTGCATGTGTTTAGGATATCTGTGCAAATTTTGTGCAGCTATATTACACTTCCTCTATATGCCCTCGTGACACAGGTATTTCTTCTTATGCATTCAGAAGATAGAATTAAACTTGGGTGTTTTCTTAATGTACATTCAATTTAAAAGCACCATGTCGAATCCCATAAACAAAAACCAAGCTGGTTATAATGCTAGAAGTCTATTCCAATTTGTTAACATGTAAAGTTGTGGATTTTACTGTGCTTAATATTCTATCCACTACTAAAGTTTGAGAAACAATTCAAGTAGGATAGATAAATCACAGGAATGTGGAGAATTGTTCCCTAAAAACCAGTGCAACGGTTTATGCAGATGGGGTCTCACATGAAGAAGGCTATATTCGAAGAGCAGACAGCAAATGCACTAAAGAAATGGCATAAAAATGCCAAGAAAAATAGGAAGAAAAACAGAAGGCCCGAATCCTCTGGATTTCGAAGTGGCGAAGCAACTCCCAGCCGCGGGTCATCACCAATCCATTTGCTCCACAAGTACAAAACAATGGGAGATATTGAAAGTCCAGAAATCTCTCGAAGACTTTACCATTCAGAGCATGAAGCATCAGATTATGAGTTAGAACAGCTTTCTGCTTCTGCTTCTCCTTCTCCTCCTCATCATCTTTCGTTCCAGCATACTCACCCTGCTTCTACTTCTGAGCCAGAGAAGAACACACAGACGACAAGACAACGGTCCACTGCAAAAGACACCGATGATTTCTCCTTTGGAATGTAAACTCCTGAATGCTAAATCATCTCCTAACCAATAGAAAATCACGCTACGAAACTCAGTTATTGCAGTTACATTATACTAGTTATCCTCAACGAATTTAAAGATTGTAGTCAAGAAGGAAATGACTCCTTTGTATATTGAAAACAATACTTAAGTATGTCCTTGTAGAGTTTGGGGACTTTGTTTTAACTTAGGGAATTATTCTTTTGTATTCTTTTATGCAAATTCATAAGCTATTAATCCAAACAAATCCATTTCACGTAATGGTAGTTGAATGGTGTGATGGTTAAGTAGTGGTGGTGTTTTTCTTGCTGTTAAGGTTCACATCTTACTAGAGTGGTATTGTTGGAGACAAGGTTTTTCATTTGTGACCTTACGGCTCTCGCTATTTCAATAAAAATAGGAATGCTTTTTTGGACGAAGAGACATTTAGATAGCACATGAAAGCTAACTCTTGTTACAAGTCTAATTTTGATCCTAATTATAATTATTAATAATAAATGTAATCATAACATAATCTATAATTGTAATTATTATAAATATTTATAAATAATTTGTAATTAAATTAAGTGATCTTTATAAATCATTATTACTTAAAATGTATTAGTATGTTTGTAATTACTATTTTTCATAAGAAGGTGCAAATGTATAATATGTTTTTATATAATATGTTAAATTGTGATAAGGTTGAATACTTTTAAAGTTTATGCAAAATAAAAATAAAAATAAATTATAATTAAAAGAAGATTTATAAATTGATATTAAAAAATTAGTTTAGATAACGTTGTTACAAATATTCTATAAATTTGAAAATATGTATTTATAAAATTATGTACTAACCATTATGTGACATGTTCAATTATTTATTTTCAATTAAATTTCTCATCATTTAAAACAATATAAGATTATTGTTTACTGTTCTCTGCAATTTATACACAAAAAATCTTTAGTTAAGTGATGTAAGATAAGAAAAAATTCTTTTAATTTGAATTACTGTGATCTATTGATGGAAAACATTATAAAGGGGGAATTTTTAATGGCATAGATGGTGGTCAAAAATTCGAAAATAATCTCTATAATTTAAAAACATCAATTGCAATAACGACAAATACTAATATTGAAGTTAATTATGTATGATGCAAGCAATATTGTGTATGGATAAGAATATAAAGTTTAATAATGTATGATAAATGAATATGAATATACAATTTAATGATAAAGCTTATTATAAATTTATATTATATAATAATATTAATGGGTATAAGATATTTTTCTATAAATTATTTTTTCATTGATTAGATTCTTATATAAAAAAATTAGATTATATTTGATTGTTAATTAAGATAGAGAGATAGTGAACCTTCCTTCTATTTTTTCTTTATAGATTCTTCCTAGTTGGCCTTAGAGACAATATTTTATAACTAATTATTATTTTTCAATAAAATTTGCAACAATTTGTAATGTTATTAAAAACATATTATTAATTATATATTTTATGAATTATCTCAAAATAATATATTTATATATAAATTTTGGTTTTCATTTTATTTTTTATAGTTATTTTCACTTCTTAAAAGTTTTTTTGTTACTTTATTGTTATTAGTTAAATGATGGTTACTTTTAAATTGTTCACCTATAAAATAAGTTTATAGCAAATCAAATAAGAAACCAAAGCAAAATTAATATAGATTTCAACAAATTTGACCTTTCTAATATATTATTAAACAAATCAAAGAAGAATCAACTTATTAAAAATTCAATTGAACTAAAAATATTTGTATTAATATAATGAGCTAACAATATATTAAATGAATTAATGAAGCTAAGAATAGAAGTGCTCCATATACATGTAAATGGAGATTATTTTGACTTGGTAGTGTAGACACCTAAAAATGTCTCGTCAATTGCATACTGATTATTCGTCTAATTAATTAAGTAATTCTTTAATTATTTGATTAAACTAATTATTTCTTCTGATCATCACATTCAACATTTCTAATTATTCTATTGCCATTCTTTAATCAATTCATCATTTAATCAGTAAACCCTATTTCAAATATTAATTATTTAATTAATTGTGATTTATTCCTTAGTTAAATAATCTTTATTATTTAATTAAGCTCATTTCTAATGTTTAAATAATTTTATTTAAATTATTTAAATTAATTAAATCAATAAACACTTGCATACTCACAAAACCACAACTCACTAACCGACATGGCAAATTATGCCAAGACGTTGATGCCTCAAGGTAGACATCTTAGACCTAGAGTTTGTGAAGGGAACCTGTGTCAACTTCGAACCACATGCCATTGGGATTTAAAGACACGCTCAGACCTGTGGAGCCAGGTGGAGTCGTTGTCTGGTACTTGCAAATCCTGCAACCATAAAGCAACGATACAACATATGCACATATATCATAACAAGCAAGTGATAGGAAATCGCAACGACACATCCCACTCGCAATGAGTGATGTGACATCGTCCCTATCACAAAGGCAATCATACAATAATCAAACACATCGCATAATCAACTCATCATATGTGATCATGAACTAGGGTTAGTGTAACCATAACAACATCAAATCCATGATCAATATAAACTATCAATAATCCAACAACACAGTAATGCATATGTAATCCATCAAGCATAGAGATACATATATGATCCATCAAACACATGATCAACAATGATAGCATCATCATCCATGTATAAATCATCAAAATAACACATATCCAAATAATGTCTAGCATCATAATGAGTAACTGAAATACATGTATAATCATAATCCAAAACATCATAAAGAGTCTAGACAGGTCTATCATGCATGCAATAAAAGTCAAGTCAATTCAAGGAGGGACACTACAGTTCTCATTATTGAGAACTCTTTTCACAAGCTTTAATTTTTCCTTTTATTTCCATAATTTCATTTGAAATATTTGTATCAAAATTTACCACCCACTAATGTAAATTACTTAAGATAATAGTTTGAATATCTCTTGGATTAAAACCATATATTTTTTGTGGAAATAAATTCCTATTATCTACTCAAGAAGTGTAATTTATTCAAATTTTACACTAACCCTTAAGATTCTTTGTTCACCTATTTCCACCAGACTTTTTTTAACTAAACTTTCTTCACATTTTACCATTTCTATCAATTTTTTCATTTGGGGAAACGATTGATCACTTAAGATAATTTGTCTTATTAGGACCTAGTTATCTATCTTTTCAATACAAAGCATCCTTGGAAGATCTATTTTTTTATCAACTTTCCTTAAATTCCTCAATTAATCCATTCATTTTTTCTTGCAAACTTTTGGCATTATTCCAAGAATTGATTTCTTGCTTGATCTTATTTTCTCCCTACTTGATAAGCTCATTAACCCATTACCCTTTTTTATATACGTTCTTCATTTATGTAGTGAGTAAGCCTATTTTGGAAATGTAAAAACACATATAGATATTCTACCATGTATAGCTTGCAAAGGTCCAATGAGTTGCTTAATATTCCTTTGTAAATGAACAACAATCTAATTTATGAACTCTTGTTCTATGTTTCTATCTTTTCGCAACGTTTTTTTAGCTACAAATAATGTAGAGTACAATTTGGTGATCTCTTAATCATAGGTGTAATAATATAGTTAGCTATGGTAATCTAATAATGTTCTACCTAAATTTATTTGTTATCTTTAGTTCCTATTAGGATACCAACTTATACAATTCTAGCTCTAGATATATCCCTCGCAAAAACAAATAAGATATCAGCCTTTTTATTTTCCTTTAAAGTGTCTATATTTTTCTTAATATGCTCTCAAGGTTAGCAAAAACAACAGTTATTTCTGTATGTCTTTTTTGAAATTTAACCTCTAACCATGCGAGAGTGGAGGATGCAACATTAATTGCCTATTATTCTTATTTTTATGGCTATGAGTAAGTGCAAAAATATGGGGGACATTCAACCCCCTAGTAAAAATAATTCAAGCATGTTATAACATGAGCAAATTATAATGTGCTTTTCTTATGTTCTCTTTGAAAGAGAAAAAAAGACTTGAGGTTGAGCTCATTTAAAATTGGCCTCTCAATTAAAAAAAATGCAATTTGCAATTTTTTTGGAGCATGCTCACATTATAGGATAGAACTTGCATCATCATTTGTCCACTAAAACATTGCCAAAATGCTAGAACATCTTCATTGAGGTTGAAGAGGTAATTTTTTATTTTTTTGAATGTACAGGATTGATTATATAGATATGTTTAATTATATTTTTAAATGGATTTTTTTAAATCTATAGGAGTTGATTATGCACCACCAATTGATGAAAACCTTTATTCACCTATTCATTAAAAACTCTACTAAAAAATAATTGCATACCCCTCCAACAATGCCTCCACATCCTTCTAGGACACACAATATATATTAGGTCAAATATAAAACAACAAAAGAGAACTTGGGGCCATAATTGGAAGGTTGAGAGATCCATTAGCAATAAAATCTTGTAGGTCTTCCCTTGTGACCTCACTATAATCAATCGTCTCTAAGATTGTATATATGAGTGAACAAATCAACACTTCGTAAACAAGAGGGAAAAATAAAGATAATTATATATCAGCAAATTACCTTATTACCAAATAAAAATAAATAAATTAAAATTTCACTTTTGTGCATTGTTCACTGGCCCACAAACCAATGTACCCATACACAACACTTGTAGTAGGTTCCCTCTTATTGGTGTCACCACCAAGGGATAATAAATTATTTATGGGATAGGTGGCAGATGATTTTTGACCATCCTCCATGCTATACCAATGAGGTCATGTAATAGTTTTTAAGAAAACACTCATGCGAATAAATATCCTCAATGAGATCTTGAAATAATTTGGCATGTGGGAGTTCCAAGGTAGAGGTGGGGACTCTACATGATACAAATCGAGATGACAACATGCCCAAAACCCAACATCAATACCCCTAGCTAGACCATAGTTTGAGCATGTCACTATGCTTTCCAATGTGAAGGAGGGTATTGAGATTGAGACCCTAATGTCCATTAGCTTGCTCACTTAGACCCTTATATAGCACATTAGGCCATTAGTACAAGGTGATGTGGGTAAGTCTTTCAACCCTTGAAGTTCACCTCACTTATGTCAAGACTGTAGGTTTCTTTATGTTTATGGGTCTAAGGATGATTAGGATGCATATGGCCAATAGGAGGACACGTCTATATTGCATGGGATAGTCATGAGAGACATGATATAATTAATCAAACATATGACCCATTGATATTTAGGTAAATTTGAACAAGGTCAAATTTGATTTGTAATATTTTTATTCGAAATGTAAGATTAAATGTAATATAAGATTTATTATAATGAAAATTTGCAATCAAAGTGCTCATCTTGTATCTAATAGCCTTACAACTCCTAGTTACATGATGAAGTCGAGTCCACGTGTATGTAATAGTAAAGAAATTATAAATATAATATATGTGAATAGTTTAACCTTATGTGAATGGCAATATTATAACTCACATTGGATGTTGAATAGATTCATTTTGTGGGCCTTCTACATCAACACCTGCAGTTGGAGTGATCATCATTACATGTTCATAAAATAATGTTAGGTGGATTTCGGTAAAACATTGCTTTGTTTCAGATGATTAAATCAATCAATACTCCCCAATATTTTTACCACAATGGAGCATGGTGTTTCCACAACAATATAATCTTTAATGTCTTTGATAAATATATGAGACAAATTAGTAAATTTTATATTATATTTGTTGTTTTATCTAGATCTATTAGTAAAAATTTGAATGATATTCATTTATAATTTAATTACTTCCTTGATTCTTGCCATAAGGTTTCACAACTCAAAATCATGAACATGCCTAGGTATTATGGATGAAGAGATGCAAACAATGATTTAGAGAGATTATGAGTATGTGGTACATGATTATTTTGTTATATGTCATTCTATAATTCAAGTTTTATATATTAATGTGTATACTTTTTTATATTAAATTAGATGGAGCTCTAGGAAAGTTTAGAGAGGAGGTTGAATTAGGGGGTTTGAAAGCAACTATCATCATATGCATCTCTATCCACTTGACTTTCAAAGGCGACTCATGATATATTTCTTTCCCCTAGAGGGAAATGACTATATTAGGGGTCCTTTATTGTCTTCCTATACATATTTTAGTTTTGTACATATATTTTTATATTGTGAAGATATATGACATTATACACCTATATGGATTTCTTATACATATGTTGTAAATTTAGTGACATATAACATTGTATGTATATATGGCTTTTTCGTTAATACAATTTATTTTACTAATGTTGCACCATTTGAGTGAAACTCATCCCTAAATATTTTTAAAAAATAATAAATATTACCTTAATTATGTCACTTCACTTCTTCCATTTTATTTTAACACAAGTATAAGATTTGGCTTCTTCTACGTCCTTACAAAAAATGGCATCTTGATGTGATGTTGTTCAACTATTTTTGCGACATCAAGAACCTCTAATACAATAATTTTTTCCTCACTTGAAATAATTATTTTTGAAATGGTAGAGGAGATGACTCATTGTTTGATGTTTTCACCCATTCATGATGTTGTTTCAATCTACAATATAATGTTCTTGATACACTTTCATTAGTTAATGTCATTTCATGAAGTAATCAAAACTTTTTTCAAGTTGGAACACTTCATTATTTACAAAATCTTTAAAAAATAAAAATTAACAAAGACTTGGTGTAGAGGAGGATTTCTTATTTGCACTTGGAATTAAAAATTTACTATTTTAGCACAGAATGAATAAAAGGAGAATGAAACAATTTAACATATGCTCTGACAAGAGATTTTAGAGTCTCCATGGTCAAAAGTTATGATCAATAAGATCCTTCTCCACTAGTTTGTATGCTAATAGTTGGCTTGAATAGGTAAGAAAAATTATTCAAAATGGTTGAGATTTTGAAAAATGATATGCTTATAGAAGCAACATTAGTTTTCCATGATGAACAACTCATATTCAATTATGTATTGTTCATACAATTGATCTAATTATTCACAAACTCATAAATACTAGGATCTTAAAAGAGTTCAAAAAACTAAATTTTAGCCTTTTTCACAATGGGGATATTAAATCAACTTTATTTTTCTGAGTTTTCATTTGTCAGCCACTCCAATAATTATGGGCAAGAATTAGATGAAGAGGCGGTTGGTTTCTTTAAAACCATCAAACTAGGGGTTTTAAAAATAATCACAAAAGGAAGATGAAAATAATGATAGTAAATCCAAGGTTGAATTTTATTCTTTGAGAACTACTTAATAATCAGAGATTACCAAGTCAAGATAAAAAGAGGTTGACATACTAGGAAGACTATAATAAAACATGATACAATAATTCATAAATATCAATAAAAAGATCTTAATTTAAGTATGCTCTTCTCTCATATTTATTAAAAAAAGATCTTAAAAATAAAAAGTAAAAAAAATTAATAAATACAATAATTCATAAATATCAATATCTATAATTTTTTATATCTCTCATATTTAATCTTTGAACGGTATCAATTTCCAAATAGTGTTAAAAATTGAAAGGTAGTGTTGGGCTGTTTCAATTGGAGAGGCCATTACCACTTGGTGAGTGGAAAACGATATTTGAATAATTTTGGCAGTACAATCCAACGTACTCACCATCACCACATGTGAATGTTTGTTTTTTTGTATGAAATGTGAAGCACAAACAAATTATAATACAATTTTGGTAAATAATATCATTATAGAAAGAAAGAAAGGTTGAAAACAATTTGTTTAGTTTTTGATGATCAAAGATGAGTACGACATAATACGAAAATGAGAATTGACTTTCTGTTTCGACGGACCCGTCAAAGAAACAGACAGACTTTCACAAGTCTATGTAAGAACGACTTTGAATTTTTTATATTTTAAATTAAGATATTATAATTGTGTAGAAATACTTTAATTATTTTATATAAAATTTTATTTTAAAAAAAATGGATGAAATATATGTGGAAGGGAAAATAATAAAATTAAGGAATATGCAATATATGTAAAAAAAATTGGACTATATTTAAAAATTTACAATTATAGTTTAATAATAGTATTTACATATAAGTATAAACTGTTCTTGAATAATATATAATTATATAATAATTAAAAATAATAATTGGGATAAGAAAATTTAGCTTTATGGTCGAAGAATGGTAAGAGTTGATTTTCTTAGATCTATTAATATTTTTCCTTAAAAAGTATGATTTCTTCGTGTCATATTTATGTCTTTGATTCTGTGATTCCTACTCTTTGTTTTGATAGAAGATAAATTCCTAGATCGGTACATAGTCCTCCTACTATGAACTTATCCTCATATTTAGACAAACTATTGCTCTTATGTTTGCTTGATCAACACATATTTACCTTGCTCCTTCTATCAACTATATCAATTAGTAGTATTTCAAAATAATTGAGCATTCACTTCGATCAACCATTTTTGAGTGAGCAAAGATTAGAGACAAGAAATAAGCCTTGATCATAAATAATTCTATCTAATTTAAATTAAGAAAGTATAGTGGGTAGAAATGTTTTAATTATATATATTTTTAGATAAAATTCTATTTTAAAATAAAGAAAGATAAATTGAATATATGTGAAAGGGAAATAATAAAATTAAGGAACATGGATGGAATATATGTAAAAAAAGTAAATTTGAATTATATTTAAAATAAAATCTACAATTCTAGCTAATAAATTAAATTTGCATATAAGTATAAATTGCTCTTGACTAATGCATGCACACGTATGGACACACTCACACATATCTAGGTGTATGTACATATATATATATATACATACATGTATGTTTGTATCTATGCATGCATGTATATACAAAAGAATGATGAGAGTTGATTTTTTGTAGATCTATTGATGTTGTCGTGCCTATGAAGTGTATACCTGCAACTGTAACACAAAACACTCAATAGATCATTACAAGCATGGTTAGCAAATTTAAAACAAATAAAGATAAAACTATGGCCAACTGATCTATCGCTTCCTAATAAATGCGAGCGTAGATTTGCTCTCAGATTTGGATAAGAAAATTCCAGTCACTTGACTACATCTAGATGGAGGATTTAGGATGATAATGATGCATTTAAGCTAGAAAAGATCATGATTAATCTACATGATTCAACAATTATACTAGAAAATAAGCTAGATCTAAGATGCAATTACCTATAATAACAATGCTCAAATGATATGCTAAGAGATATTATGCCTATAGTAACAATGCTTGAAATGCAAATGAGATGGGATGATTATTGCTCCAAAATGGGGTCTATTTATAACATTTCCAAGGCTAGGGGTGAGGTGGCAGGAATCAACGGTCAATATTGAGTCTGAAGATATCAATGGTGAAATTGGAGGAGGTTGGAAAAGAGATTGGATGAAAGGAAACATTTGTCATCTCTATGGTGACAAGTGTCAAGAAGCTTCTAGAGAGGTTGGATGAAAGGGATCATTTGCCATCTCTATGGTGACAAGTGTCAAGAGGCTTCCAAGAGAGGGGGCATGTGGCCCAAGAATGCCATGTGTCTCAAGGAAAGAGTAGGTTTAATAAAACCCAGGGTTAGATAGAAGGGGTTAGGTTTAGAAGGGGCTAGGTTAGGTGGTTAGAAGTTAGGAGGCATGTGGGTAATTTGAATTTAAAAATTCAAATAAGACTAATTAATTCTCAACAACTCATAAATTGATTTGTTTTAATTAATTAGGGGATTAGAAGAATTAATTGAAGATGGGGGGAAAATTAATTAATTTGAATTAATTAATCAAAGGGGATTATGAAAATGAACCTATTAAATAAATCCTTGGATTTATTAATAAGTGGATGAAAGTGGGAATTTAATCAAATTCCTGATGAATTCCATTAAATTGGGGAGGGGGATTAAATAAATAATTGCTTATTCAATTAATTATCTTCAGACCATTTTTAGGTGTATACATTTTGCCCCTCTTTGAAGAGAGGTGTGATGACGTGTGGATTCAAAGAATTATCTCATTTTGATGATGATGTTGGTTCGATAGGATGCCCCAACTCTTGATTGATAAATTCTGATATGATGATGCCCCCTCGGGAGATCAATTGAGATAATTGACCTGTGGAGTTTTAGGATCTTTGCGAAATTGATTTCTCAATAGATTATTGATTTGATTTCTGCAACTGTGGTTGATGAAAATGCAAGTTCTACAATCATGGTGATGTGGTTCTTGATTATTGATAAAACTTGGTTGGTTAGATTAATAAGATCGAGATTCAGTTAAAAATTCAAATAAGACTAATTAATTCTCAACAACTCATAAATTGATTTGTTTTAATTAATTAGGGGATTAGAAGAATTAATTGAAGATGGGGGGAAAATTAATTAATTTGAATTAATTAGTCAAAGGGGATTATGAAAATGAACCTATTAAATAAATCCTTGGATTTATTAATAAGTGGATGAAAGTGGGAATTAATCAAATTCCTTATGAATTCCATTAAATTGGGGAGGGGGATTAAATAAATAATTGCTTATTCAATTAATTATCTTCAGACCATTTTTAGGTGTATACATTTTTCCCCTCTTTGAAGAGAGGTGTGATGACGTGTGGATTCAAAGAATTATCTCATTTTGATGATGATGTTGGTTCGATAGGATGCCCCAACTCTTGATTGATAAATTCTGATACGATGATGCCCCCTCGGGAGATCAATTGAGATAATTGACCTGTGGAGTTTTAGGATCTTTGCGAAATTGATTTCTCAATAGATTATTGATTTGATTTCTGCAACTGTGGTTGATGAAAATGCAAGTTCTACAATCATGGTGATGTGGTTCTTGATTATTGATAAAACTTGGTTGGTTAGATTAATAAGATCGAGATTCAGTTTGGTTTCAAGAATAACACCTCCTGTATAAGACAAAGATGATCAAAGCATTTGGTTTTAGGAACGAAATATCCTGTATAAGACATAGATCAAAACGTCTGGTTTCAGGAAAGATACATTGTAATGCCCCGCTAGGAACCCTATAGGAAAACAACAAAATACGAAGGCCGAACTAACTGATAGGTTGACCAACTGACAACACTCACACGAGTGTAACTGAGTAAAATAAGGTCAACTACTATCTCCTCCACTTCCATCAGAAAATATAAGGCACACTCAGACCTGTGAAGCCAAGTCGAGATGATACCCCGCACCTACCCGATACTTGTACCTGCAATATCCTGCATCACCGAACCACACATGCATATATATACAATATAGAAAACACGACATACACACCGATGAAGGAGAATCGCGACGTTCCTTGTCTCATCGAAATGAGTGAAGGAAAATCATCCCCTTGCATCCAATACACTCGCAAACACACAACATATAATTCCACATTGCATAAATAAAGTAAAATGTCAGTACATAGCAATAATCCATAAAATACCATAAATCACAAGTACTAAAATACTGCAAATAAATTATGCATCTCATATCCAAATAAAGCATGAAATAATGTCATAAAAATTTGAATAACACATCATGGTAATGTATCCACTGAAAACAAACAATAATAAAATATGAGTCTAATGAGTTCAAACGAGTAGGGGTACTACATTCTCCCCCCCAAAACTAGGCTTACTCTTGGAAGCCTAAAAAAAAATAAGAATACAACTCTCTCATCTTTGTTGCATCCTCCCCTAGCTTTCCTAGCCATGACCTAGCACTGTATAGAAAACAGTTTAGACCTACGGCAAGGATAAAACAAGGGAAACACAAACATAAAGACCTAAGCAAAAAGGTCAAACTGGATAGGCTCACTACAAACCCAGAGTACCCAGTGTTGAAACTTGGCTCTGATACCAAATGTAATGCCTCGCCAGGAACCCTATAGGAAAACAACAAAATACGAAGGCCGAACTAACTGACAGAATGACCAACTGACAACACTCACACGAGTGTAACTGAGTAAAATAGGGTCAACTACTATCTCCTCCACTTCCATCAGAAAATGTAAGGCACGCTCAGACCTGTGAAGCCAGGTGGAGACGATACCCCACACCTATCCGATACTTGTACCTGCAATATCCTGCATCACCGAACCACACATGCATATATATACAATATAGAAAACACGACATACACACTGATGAAGGAGAATCGCGACGTTCCCTGTCTCACCGAAATGAGTGAAGGAAAATCATCCCCTTGCATCCAATACACTCGCAAACACACAACATATAATTCCACATTGCATAAATAAAGTAAAATGTCAGTACATAGCAATAATCCATAAAATACCATAAATCACAAGTACTGAAATACTGCAAATAAATTATGCATCTCATATCCAAATAAAGCATGAAATAATGTCATAAAAATCTGAATAACACATCATGGTAATGTATCCACTGAAAACAAACAATAATAAAATATGATTCTAATGAGTTCAAACGAGTAGGGGTACTACATACATCATGTATAAGACATGATAGAATCAATTAGGTTTGATTGATAGAATTGATAAGATTGATTAGATAAAGAACTGACAATTTGTTGATATCAAGTTGCAAAGATTCGGATATGCTGATGTTGATTCTGTTGAGAGGGTAGCATAAGATTTTTGCTGGGTCAACAATATCTGGAGAGATATGAGTCATTAGTCTGATTGCGTATACACTTGTGATGATACCTTGATGATTCCTGTGATAGATTTAACCTTGGATAAAATGAGCATGCAGGATCCCATGCAAGAATGAAATACAAGCTAAATGCAAAGCTACGATCGGACCAGTCATTGGATTATTGCATTTTTGTCATCATTGAGCTTTTGAAATATGGGAAGTGAGTACAAACATCAATGGTATAATTAAACCATGATGACCTGAGCACTTCTTTTCTGTATTTTGATATGGTAAGTTAGCACAAGCATTGGGGTATAATTGAATGAAGATGACCTGAGTGTTGCTTGCGTAAAACAAGCAGTATTAATCATTTCAATACGCAAATCGGAAATGTCTTTGATGATACTTCGATGATCATGTCCCGAGACAAATATGCACATATTAATGATTAATTTTTAGACAACAGACAAGAAAAATATCATGTTCCTTCCTTGTTCCTCTAGTCAAAGACATCCTGGAGTCACTCAGAAATCATGATAGTGAAAATCAAGATAAAAAAGTTGAACCATCATGTTAAAATCATTATTCAAAAGATATTATCCATTGAAAATTGTGTGATGTGCGACTTTGTGATAGTTTGATGGTTGATAATTTGATCTCGTGTTCAACGTTGGATGTGTCTTAGTTTTTAAAAGTTGTCTAACTGTTGTTGTACCTGTTTGATTAAGCTCAAAATGATCAAGAAGTTTTCCCCCAGCTAAGTGCAGGATTTTGCCCCAAGCCTAGAAACAAAGTCATTTATGATATACTCAATGATCCAAACCATGGCAAGAAGCCACCCAGGATGCCTACGTATGTACAAAGGCTTCATGATGGATATGGACAGCGCCGATTGAAAATGAATGCAAGCGGAAAGATGCATGAACTAATAGATGAAAGAGCTCGTAGACAGATAACACTTGTTTGCCAGGTTTTCACCGTCTGTTTTTATTGCACTTTTTCTCATATTTGATTTTTTTTTGTTTGGATTTTCTGCTTTTTCACTGTTTTTGATTTATTTTTTATTTTTTTTGCTTTTTCACTTTTTTTTTCAGACATAGAATTTCTTTAGATGCATGTTATTGATGGGTTCATCGAGTTGATCTCCATCCTGTGTTGATAGCTGATATGCTCCTGATCCAAATACTATTGTGACCACAAACGGACCTAACCAGTTTGGTTGAAACTTTCCTTTCTTTTCTCGATGCCTGGTTGTGTGGATTTTCTTTTAGTACTAGTTCCCTAACTTGAAATGTTCATGGTTTGACCCTGTGATTATAACTCTGGCACATTCTTTGGTGATATACCTTTAAATGATCAAAGACATTTTGTCTTCGTTCATGAATCAATTCTAACTCTTGTAATCTAGATACTCGTTGTTCTTCATCTGGAATGAAACCTTTTAATGATACTTGTAGAGAAGGTATCTCTACTTCTATTGGCACTATTGCTTTTGATCCATAAATAAGAGAGAAAGGTGTGGCACCTGTTGGTGTGCGGATACTGGTATGGTAGGCCCATAGAGAAGGGTTTAATTGAATATGCCAATCTTGTCCAACATCATTCATTGTCTTTTTGAGGATTTTCAGAATAGTTTTGTTTGATGCTTCTGCTTGCCCATTTCCCTATGGATAGTAGGGTGTGGAGAATCTATGTTGGATCTTGAATTTATCACATAGCTCTTGTACATCCTAATTCTTTAATGGTCACCCATTATTAGTGATAATGGTCATTGGTATTCCATAGCGATAGATGATGTAGTTCAAGATAAATGCAGCAATTTGTTTTCCTGTGATGTTTGTGAGAGGTACTGCCTCAATCCATTTTGTGAAATATTCTGTAGCTACAAGGATGAAATTGTTACCATTAGATGAAGACGCATTTATCTTTCCTACTAGGTCAAGACCCCATTGGCAGAAAGGCCAAGATATTGCTAAAGCATGAAGTTCTTGTGCTGGTGCATGAATCAAATTTTCATGGTTATGACATTATTTGCATGTTCTAGCTATCTAAAAAGAATCTCATTCCATAGTTGGCCAATAATAGCCCAAGCGTATGAGTTTTTTCGAAAGGGTAAGACCACTTGAATGAGTGCCACAAATATTTTTATGGACTTCATGTAAGGCCTTCTCAGATTCTTCTTGTTCGAGACATCTTAAAAGAGTACCGTCTAGACCTCGTTTAAACAGGGTATTCACGATGAGAGAAAAATGTGAGGATTGACGAATAAAGTTTCTCTTTTGATTTTTCGATAAGTCGGGAGTTAAAGTGTTATCTTTCAGGTATGTGTAAGTTTTCCCTTAATGTGAGGAATCATGCCCCACAAGGTGACAAATAGTTTGGGAATCAAGACAATTATGAGCAGGGTAAAACAACTCTTCCACCAGGAATTCATAACGTTGTTGATTTTCCTGTGTCTAAAGGAGAGAAGCAAGTGTAGCCATGACATCTGTTGCTTGTTGTCATTCCTTGGAATCTGCTGGAAAGTTATTTCTACAAAGTATTTCTTGATATCATCAACCATCTTTTTATAAGGTATTAATTTTTCGTCCTTTGTTTGATAGTCATCATTGATTTGATTAATGATGAGTTGAGAGTCTCCAAAGACTTGAAGTTGTGTAATATTCCATTCTATAGCCATTTTGATACCTGTTACCAAAGCTTCATATTCTGTTGTGTTGTTGGTGCATGGAAAGCTTAATTTGTATGCTTTGGGGATTGTATGACCTTGTGGTGTGATGAATAGAATACATGCTCCTGATCTGTGCTGTGTATATGAACCATCAAAGTATAATTATCATGTTTTTGTGGTGACTGTTAAGATATCAACATCAGGAAACTCAATGTGTAAAGGATGATCATCTTGAAGTGGTGCCTTTGCTAGTTGGTCTGCAATGACTTGTCCTTTTATAGCTTTTCTGTCAACATACTCAATATCAAACTCACTCAGGATCATGATCAATTTTGCTAGTCATCCTCTTAATGTTGCTTCGTTGAGTAAATATTTTAGAGGATCAATTTTAGCTATCAACTTGATGGATTGAGATAGTAGATAGTGTTGTAATTTTTGAGAAGCAAAAACTATTGCCAAGCATGCTTTTTCTGTTGGTGAATAGTTGATCTCATATCCTATTAGTATTTTGCTGATGTAGTAGATTACTCGTTCTTTTCCTTCATTATCCTGTTGTGCAAGCAAAAATCCTAATGATGCTTCGATGGTCGATACATAAAGTAACAATGGTTTTCCTGGAATTGGTGACATTAGGACGGGTGGTTGCATGAATGGCGTTCCAGGCAAGCAGTCCAGTTGGTTGAGATAGCGAGTAAGATAATGGCACGTGGCAAAAAGTCAAAGTAGTCAGCAAGTCGGATCTAAGGATTAAAAGGTGGGTCCAAGAGGACGAGTCGTGTTGTGGGGTGTGAAGTGACTTGGTAGATCCATGTGGCAAGGATGAAGTGGAATTCAGTGTTTTCTTTCAGCAAATAAAAGGTTGACATGTCAATTCGGGAATGATTAGACACCAGGTGGATAGAGGTGAGTCAAAGGGCCCATGTCTGCCGAACCTTAGTAGGTTGTTAAGCATCGAGCAAGTCATGTCTAATCTAGCGGTCTGCGTAAGTTCGCGAAAGTAAAATGCTCGTGTTTTAAGCTATGCGAAATAGCAAAAAGTTTTTGGGGCCCGAAGAACAGATAAAGCATGAAGGTAAAAGGGGATCAACTCCGAAAAGATCCAAGGGCTTGTGTTGTTTCGTGGCTGTGAATTAATCAAGTGTTAAGGCATGTGAAATGGCGAAAGAGAAAAGAAGGTTCTTCACGGCGTAAAGCTCGATGGTGACGTGTCGATTGACACGTGGTTTCAAAAGGGATTGAGGGCGCCAAGGTGTAACCGGCGGTTATAAGGGAAATACGACATGTGGCTGACTCTGAACTAAACTCGAAGAGTTTTCCAAGGCTAATGGCTGAGTGGCACATGGTATTTGGTAACTAGTGGAAGAGCGGGGAAGCGATGCAAGCATAAAGGTCTCGCTTAAAGGATTTAAATTAAGGTCTTGATTTGTCACAAAACAGTTGGGGGTAATAGTTAGATTGATTGCATAATTTTTAAAGATGGCACCTAAGAGAGAATTCTCAGGAAAGGTTAATTACCAGGAGAGAGCTATCTATGATGACTTCCTTGAACAGTTGACATTGTCAACTAATGTGGCCGCAAAGATAAAAGAACTTGTGCCAAGAGCTCCTCACCTAAAAATAGGAGAGGATTATATGATAAGGGTAACTATCTAAGAGACCCTCGAATTGGGTTGTCTAGGTTGGGATTGTTTAAAGTTGGATTTGGCATGAGAAACTCCTTAGCCCCGCAAAACAGTATCCGGGAGTTGGACGTAGGAAAATTGGTAGTCCTTGGAGTATTCATGGATGTGGATCTCCTAACCCAGATTGCACACAGCTATGACCCAATTACAAGAAGTGTCAAGGATATAAGTGGGAAAACCCTCATTGAAATAAATAACGAGGAATTCAGAAATGCCTTTAGGCTTTGTGAATTCACCAATTTTCTAGAGCCTATTAATTTTAAATCACTAGCTCAGGTACATAGTGTGTAGAGGAACCACCTTAGAAATGGGCCTCTCAAAGAATTCTTTGTGAAGATAGGTGGGCTAACAGTTGTAGGACCTAACACGGAGGAGCCTTTCTCTTAAAATTTGTTTACCCTTAGGGCCAAGGGATTATACTGGTCACTTTGCCAAATTTTATGAGAGGATGCTGAGGCAAATATGCCCACCCATTACATGATGATGGTTGCTCAGATTCTGAATCCTTCTCTTGCAGTGACCTTTGATTATGCTTCCTTTATCACTGATGCTATCCATGAAGGATTAATAGGAATAAAGAATGGGAAGGTAGATAGGCCTTTTGGGTGGTACTCCCTCCTCATGCATTTGTTTTTATTCAAGGGTGGTGACTATTTTGCAAGTGGGATGGATATTGTGAAAGAGAAGAATGGAGAGAAGATGCCAGTGCAGTTATGGAGTACAGTGCTGTCATGGGACAGAGAAGATGCAAGCTTCTTAAAGTTTGATAAGTGTTTTGCATCTAAGATTAGGACTCTTATCTGTTCAGAGAATCCAAGAGTCCCTAAGGTTATTTTGGAATTCATTAGGCCAAAAGAGTTTGTTGAGAATGTTAAAATTGTCCACAATTGGGGTGATATTTACTTATACCCTGTCTCCATAGTTTTCAGAGTATATGGTTTCAAAGGCACTCCATTTTTGTTACCCTATTAGGTCCCTCTTAAAGTGGGAATTGTAGAGATCCCCAGGCAGATTAGTGGTGTACAGGAGGCAGAGTTAACAGGCAAAGCTAAAGGGACCATTTTCCCCACAGTTACCATAGCACACCAATTTGTGATAATTAAAGGAGGTTGGAAGTGTTTTGAAGATTTCCTTCAACCGTATCATTTGTCAACTGCAGTATCTAGGTGTGCCGACCTTGAAGATTTCTTCAATGGCATGTTTAGAAAGAGGGCAATATGTAGAGGTAGACCCCATCAATTCCAGTTTCCTGAAGACCTCATTAGGAATGATTTTGATTTAGATGAGCAAGAGCTGAGGAAGGAAAAGTGGGTGGCTTATAAAAAAGCTTTAGATTTTGTACACCAATTTGACACTAGCTACGACCCTTTGTCTAGCTTTCACCCTTTTGAGGAGAAGATAAAGTTCCTAATTCTTTGTTTTGAGGATGTGATGCAGACTTTGAAAGAAAACAAGGAGGTTTTAATTAAAAACAACCCTGAGAAAGCAAGACTGGTTCTAAGTAGGTCTGCATCCACTAGAGCAATCCCTCCTGGTGACTACATGTTGCATAAGAAGTCCAATTACAGTGTTTTGATGCCTACAACAGGGGAGCCCTCTACTTCAAAGGGGAAGAGGAAGATACAGGATGTCATTGACATTCAAGATAGCCCAAAGAAACAAAGAGTGGGAAAAGAAATACAATCTGATGAACCTTTGTACTCTCCATCTCAATCCCCTATCCATATAGGAGATGAACAGGTAGTAGCTGAGCAACTGTTGCAATTAGGCAGCCTTGGAGAGATAGCATATACATATGATGAAGTGGAAGAGGGAATGCCAGAAGAGCCCCTTACTATTGAAATGAACATCACTGTTAATGAGTTCAAAGGCCAGGAGTGGGACCCTGAGATCAAAGAAGCCAGTGAAGATTTCTTGGCTGATGATAACTTTGTCACATCAGGAGCATTCATGCAATCTGTATGGAAGTAGAACATTGACAAATATAATGCAAGGTGTGAAAAGAGAAAAGGTGAGAAGCCTCACAGAGATCCAGCTGTGGTGGAGGAAGAGATAAAGAAGGAAATGGTTGATGAGTTTAAGACCATCACTCCTGAGTAGGGAAGAGACATGGTAGCACAGGCTAGGGTACTCATTCTCCTCGAATGGGACAGAGCAGATGCCTTGGTTTTAGAGGCAGTAAGAAAAGAGACTAAACCTATGGAGGGAGTCACTTTCAACAAAGACAATGTTGCACTGGTCATGTGGTCTCTTAAAAGAGATGAAAATAAGAGAAATAAGAACACCCCAGGGTCAAGTTACCTTGGTGGAATGATAGTAAAAAGAGTTCAGAGCACTGGGATAGTGGAAGCTGCTAGCACTGTGCTAGAGACTACAAAGTTTAGTGTTGCAGTGGCAGAAAGGGAGGCTAAGGAAAAGACAAATCTCCAGGTTAAGCTGGAGATAGTTTTAAAAGCCTATAATAGTGCCAAGGAAGAGGTAAGGTGTAAAGACATCATCATTGCCAAGCTACAAAGCCAGTTGGCAGGACAGTACCATCAAGGTGAGTCTTCAACACTGATGATCTCCTCTTCTCCTGCAAGACCTCCACCTACCAGCCCTATTATTGAGTTCCCACCATCTCCAACACCTTCTAGCTCTTAATTGGTTGAGATCACTCTTCATGAGTTGGAGGATTTAAAATAGGCTCAAGCCTCGTATGCAAAGAAATATGAAGAAATAATGAGGGGGCCTCATTATTGTATAACAACATGAGCGAGATTCTAGATATGTGGAATGAACTTAATGGAGACAAGGCCATTTTAATGCCTATTTTTGACAAGTGGAAGCCTAGAGAATAGGATTTGGAGCTTATTTGTGTATCCTATGATGAAGCAGGGGCTGATCCTATTGTCAAATCCACTTGTGATACCACAAATGACCTAGTAAAATTAGCAGAAGGAATAGATAATGCAGATAGGAAGATCAATTTGTATAAGAAAGAGTACACTGATCAAGTATTTGAATTAATTCCAGGGGGTTTTGCTAGCCTAGTTCAATTGAAGGACAAACAAGTATGGCTTAAGGAATTAGAAGCTAAATTGTCAGTTAGAATAAAATGAATTATTAACTCAGAAGATGCTTCCTTTTTTGTCATAACAATTGATGAGATAGAGAGAATCAAGTCTCATTATGGTTTTCTCAATTCAGAGGTTAACAAAATGAGGAATTCTTGGAAAAGGTTAGCCAAGGCAAAAGCAAAAGTGATTAACTTCGCATGGCTAGCTGATGATGTATACAATGAGTGGACAAGAAAATATGCCATACAGGATGTAGAGCAGTTAGAAGAGGTTGCAACTGGACAACAAGTAGAAGAAGCCACGGAGGTTGAAAAGGACTTGTAACCGCATTTGTAAAAGATCTTTGTAACTTCTTCTTGAAATGTAATGATTGTAACAAACTCTCCTAGGAAAGTCCAAAGCTTTGTATGCATCCATATTGTTATAAATGGATACCAGGACTACTAGAAAGAGGATCGCAAAGAATTGTAAGAAAACGCTGCAGAAATTTATCTGAGCTTTTCCAAGTTTTAATGGAGAATATTCGAAGGTTTCTTGTAATACTTTTTTGAAGAAAATATCAATATACAGACCATTGGTTTTGAGTTATAACTTTGTGTTGTCTTCAAATGTGTTTGCAAGTGTTTACAGTTTCATTCTAAATAATCCAGGGTTATTTCATTTGAATAGGGGTTGTAAGGCAACTTTCAATAGATACGTTTCTTAGCTTTTCTCTTCAGGAGGGGAATTAAATATGCAAGAATCACTTCTACTAGTAAATTTCCTTGTGAGATATTTCAAATCTTGATGAGCACAGTTTAATTTGTATGAATAAATTCTTATGTGTGTTAGGCATATATAGGGATCTATAGAAGCCAAACTAATGGGATATGTGGAGATATTTGATTGTGGGAGTATTGTTCGAACTTAGATGACTCTGTGACCTTGGATAAGGCACTGGTATAGATCAAGGTTGTCTATTACATATTTTGTAGGTCAATACTGAACATGAGTATAATTTTCATTCCTTTGTTTCAGTTAGTTTTAAGGTGATTAGATCCACTAGTTTTGGACTGGTTTGCTGTGGATTTATCTTTGGAAAGTGTGAATTTAATTCACAAAGGTATACCCACCTGGACTTTGACTAATTACGAAGTGTAGAAGGTTAATCAAACCTTGTCATATGTTGTCCTCAAAGTTTCCTTCTCTTTAATATCTCTTCTGCACACAAAGTTATCATGTCACTATAAGGATGTTAAAGTGAATCAGATTTTGAAGACAACAAAAGTGGCGACTCTGCTGGGGAGAGTCACAATAAGGATCTAGACCCAGACTTGTGTTTACATTCATAAAGAAAATCATTATGTGTTTGTGGATTAGATCGGTGTGTTATTACATATAGCAATGGTGCTTGGAGGTCTCTATCTGGAAGTTCACTCTATTTTCCTTTGATATATGATTTTGGTCTGAAGTTTTCCAACATTTTTTCAAAGCTTGTTTTCATAATTCCCATAGTCTTGTGGGTGGCGACTCTGTTATCTTGGAACCAGTCCTTGTGAAGTACAAAAAGAAAGGAAGACAAGCATAATGCAAGGAGGAAAAAATACCAAATCAATCATGAAGAAGCACCCTCGTGAAACTTTGCAAAAAGGTTTGCCAGAACAGTCACAAAGAGGTCAGAAGAGATCAGTGCTTCATGAACCATCAAATGCTTCTTGGGTGCAAAAGAATAACAACACCGGTAAGATACCTGATCGACCTATTTATGCAAAGTCTAATTCTTCTTCTAGAGAATCTAAACATGATATATTAGGTTTCCATTCTGGATTGTTTGGAAATATAGATAATGCTCATGTTGTAAATCAAGATATATCTCATGTTAGTGTGTCTGCGAGAGATAGGACTAGTTCAAATGCAATTAGACATTCTGTTCCTAGGATAATTGATGGAAAAATCAGCTTGATTGATATAGATCAAGTCAATTTATCTGACTTAGAGGAGAATTTCCCTAATGAAGATGAAGTGTCACAAGAAATAGAAAATCTAAATAGGAGAGTTCATCACTTAATCTCCTTAAGAGCCCAAAAGGAAGTGAATAAGGAGAAGGAGGTTAAAGTAAAACTAATGGAGAGAGATAGGCTTCTTAGACAGATAGCTGATCTTGAAGTATTGGCCAAAGAAAAAGAAAAGAGTGATGAGGAAGGCCCTGTGATCAGAGAAATTTTGATCCCCAAGGCTAAGCCAGCATATAAGTCAGTAGTCCAGCCAAACAAGGAAATGCTCAGTGATTCACAACCTCCTAGGAATAATGTTGATAAAGGAAAGCAGAAATGGGTGGATGATGGAACTGGATCTAAAAACACTGAAGAGATTTCTCATAGGCTATCAACACATGAGAGTTTGATGGAAAGAATGAGGAAAGAAAAAGAGGATCTCCAAATGGAACTAGAGAAAGCTGAGTTGGAAGCAGCAAATCAGGAAGTGAAAAGAAAAATTAGCTACTTAAAAGCTCCCCCTATTATTTTCCCATCAGAAGGTCTTAGTAAGCCTAATCCTCAACAACTTACCCTTCCCCTGGTTAAAATTCAGTCTACTATGCCTACTAATATAACAATAGTTAGTCAAATCCCTGTGAGCAATCAACATAGCCAAATATCTCAGTCCCCCATTCCAAAAGTGAGGATGAACATGGGAAACAATAATGTTGCTAACCCTTTTCAAAAGAGACCTATCAATTTAGAACAGTATAGGCAATTGTTCTTTGATGGGATCCCAGGATATCCCAACCATGTTCCTACTGAGTTAAGGGACAAAATCCATAAGTTTGCTGGAAATAATGCAATTAGTGCCGAGGAACATTTGAAATCTTTTGGTGACCTAATAAATGACTATGAGATAGTGGATGAAGATGTTATAATGAAACTGTTTGTTCAATCCCTGGTTGATGATGCAAGAGATTGGTACAGAGGTCTTCCAATTAATAGCATAGGGTCATGGGAGGATTTTAAGAATTATTTTCAAGAACAATACGGTGATAAAACAAATGTGAGCTTCATGCTCAATGAATTTAATAACATCAAAAAGTCTGATAATGAAATGGTCACCGACTTCAATGCCAGATTTCAAAAGGCCATGCATAGATTATATCAGGTGATGAGGTTAGATGATAACATGTGTTTGAATATCTACTATAATGCATTTGATTCTAAGATGGCCTATATCTTGAGGGATAAAAATCCACATAACTTGAGGGATGCTTTTAGGATTGCCATTAATGTGGAAAGCAACAGGAAATCATCTGGGAAGTTAGGAAGAAGAACAGATGGTAGGTTATGGCAAGAAACAAAATAGCAACCTAGCAAAGCTTCTAAGGAGGAAGACAAGATAGAGAAGTTGGTCATTGCTATGAAGGATCTGACTGCCAAGGTAAACAAAAATGACAAGCCTTATCATAACTGGCAAGATAGGCCTCCTAGACTGCATGACATGCCTTATAATACCAACTAGAAAGATGGTAAACCCCAGAATGAGAAGCCTAAAATTGCTCAAAATCAAGACACTCCAGATCCCTTAAAAGGGAAAAATGTCCATAATATAGAAAATACTCCCTGGTGTATTGCTTGTGATGGGCCACATTCTCCTCATCAGTGTGCAGTAGCTCAAGCTCTTGAAGAATCCATGAGACAAGAAGCTGAGCCTGACATTAACATGTTTGAGACTATTATAGAAAGTGATGAGGAATCTATACAAAGTGAATACAGTGATGTGCTGGATAATGAAAGGTTTGTTCAAGGACAACTAACCTTGGACTGGCATCCTACATTGAATGTGGTAACAATTGAGGATGAAGAAGTTCATCTTAGAAGGCCTAGTGAGGAAGAAGTTAAAAGTCTCACTAAAGCTGCTATTGCTAAAGAAATACACAATTATAACCTAAGGAGCACCAAGAAGGACACTGATCAAGGTGAACCTGGTTCCATGTTCATAAAAGAGATTACCCAAAAGGGGGCAACAAGTAGTGCTACTACTGTCCCTAAAATTGGTCAAGAAAAGAAGGAACATGTTAAAGATGTACCCAAGAGTACAGATGATAAAAATACCAGTGATATACAAGGAGCTGCCACAACAAAAAGGGCAAGTCAGCTCAAGGCAGAAAGAGTTAGAGCTAATACTGATTTAAGCAGTAGTTCCACATTTGACATGGCTCAAGCTCTTACACAAATGAAGGTCACTATCCCATTAGTAGAATTACTAAAAATTAAAGAACATAGGGATGCAGCTTTGTCCTTGTTTTCTAATATATCTAACAGTGACACAGTCCTATCCACTAGTTCAGCTAAAAATGGAAAGGATCAGGAACTTCAAACCCCAGAGGTTTATGTTGGAGCCACTATCACTCAAGAGCCTTCACAAGTAGATCCTTTCTATGTTACTTTGTTGGTAAATAACCGGTTGATAAAAAACTGCATGATAGATTTAGGAGCTGCTGCTAATGTTATGCCCTATGGTGTCATGAAAGAACTAGGATTGTCAGTGACCACTGTATATGGAAAATGTTATGCTATGGATAATAGGGAAGTACCCGTGATAGGTACAATGAGAGATGTTGAAGTAAAAATAGCAGCATTCCCTGAGGCAACTTATAAAATGGATGTTATTGTTACTGACACTAAACCCCATTATGGTATGTTTTTGTCCAGGCAGTGGGTAGCAGCAGCAGGAGGAAATGTCCAACTGGATTTGTCTTATGCCACCATTCCAATAAATGGGAATCAGGTCAAGTTGTATAGAGAACCATGTGCTCCTAGAGTAATTGAGAGTGTAGATCCTAATATGCTCAATTGTATGATTGATGTGGATCTTGATAATTTCAGACTACAACCAATTTTACCCCAGTTGAAGAATACTGACCCCATTGTGATTGAATTAGAATCACAACAATATGGTTTATGGCTTGTTCCAAAAAAGGATCTGGAGCAGGGGTTCTTTTTGTATCCCCATCAGGTATAACTTTAAAGTATTCTTTCTTATTGGCTTTCCAATGCACAAATAATACTACAGAGTATGAAGCCCTGTTATTGGGATTTGAGGTTGCAAAAAGGCATGGAATCTAGCTGTTGAAAGTGTTGGGGGATTCAGAATTGGTTGTATCTTAGGTAAGATCCAAATATGCATCCAAAAATGATAGATTAAAGAGATATAAACATACCGTTTGGGATGTCATTGAGCATTTTAGTGCATTTTCTATTAATTGGATAGAGCGATCAAAGAATATTATGGCAGATTTTCTAGCTAATGTTGCATTGAAAAATGATGATGCAACACTAACCGACATCTCCACTGTGGAGATAAAATCTAGGCCTGCCATCTCTGATAATGTGTATAATTGGCAAGTTTTTGTTGATGATGAAGATATTCTTAGGTTCATCTAGTGTGTTGATGATTATGATGGACAGAAGATTGATTGCAATGCACTGGTGGAGGTGGTTGACAATAAGGAAACAATGTTTGGAAATGACTTGGTTCAGTTGGAAACAAATGAGATACCTAAAGGGTTAGTAGAGCTAGAGAGCATGTTCAGTTATAATGATAGTCACTTACATCAGCAGTCTACCACTAAGTTGGAAGAATTGGAGGAGGTAAACCTAGGGACTAAGTCATCCCCTAAGTTAGTATACATTGGAAAGAAATTACCCACTCATGTCAGAATTAATCTTATTAATTTATTAAAAAGATATAAGCATGTTTTTTCTTGGTCTTATGAAGACCTAAAGGCATATAGACAAGACCTTTTTCAGCATGAAGTTCCTTTACTTCCAGATGCTAAGCCTTTCAGACAGAAGTAGAGACCTATTAATCCCCTGTTAGAAACTAAGATGCAACAAGAGTTGACTAAGTTAAGAGAAGGGGGGATTATCAAACCTATAAGACATTCTTCATGAGTCTCCAATCTGGTCCTAGTAAGAAAGAAAAATGGGGACATTAGATTGTGTGTGGATTTTAGAAATTTGAATGTTGCTTCTTTGAAAGATAACTACTCTTCTCCAAATATGGAAGCCATGCTGCAGAGAGTAACAGGTTGTGATCTCTTGTCCATGATGGATGGTTTTTCAGGATACAATCAAGTGTTAGTGAGAGAATCTGAACAATTTAAAACTGCTTTCACTACTCCATGGGGAACATATGTCTATGTAAGAATGCCATTCGGATTGAAAAATGTTGGAGCTACATTCCAGAGAGCCATGGACATAGCCTTCAAAGAATTCATTAATATCATAATGGTGGTTTATCAAGATGATTTAACTTGCTTCTCCAAAAGGGCTGATGATCACTGTGGACATTTGGAAAAGGTGTTCAACAAAGCTTTGGAATTTGGTGTGTCATTAAATCCCAAGAAATGTCATTTTGGGGTCACTGAAGGAAAATTATTAGGGCACATTGTCTCCAAGGAGGGGGTAAGAATAGACCCTGAAAGAATTGAAGCAATAAACAAGGTATCTAAACTGAAGAACGTTAAAGGTATTCAATCCTTTTTAGGCAAAGTAAATTTTGTTAGAAGATTCATTGCAAACTTTGCAGAGATAGTGAAACCCATTGTCAAGTTGCTCAAGAAGGATACCAAGTTTTGTTGGGATCAAGAAGCCTCAAAGGCTTTTGATGAGATTAAAAAGGCCATTCAGGAAGCAGCAGTGCTGAAATCTCTTGATTACAATAAGCCCTTTTCTTTGTTCTCTTTTGCTTCATACCATACAGTAGCTGCAGTATTGTTACAAAAGGATAATGAGGGATATGAACATCCAATAGCTTTCTATAGCAAGTCTTTGCAAGCAGTAGAATTAAAGTATGAAACCATGGAGAAACAGGCTTATGCTTTAGTTAAAGCTGTCAAAGCTTTTAGGCCGTACCTTGTGAATGCAAAAATCACTGCTTATGTCCCACATGCTGTAGTTAAGGATATTCTGTCCCAGTCTGAGGTTACAGGAAAAAGGTGCAGATGGATCAATAGAATCCAAGAATTTGACTTGGAAATAAAGATCACCAAATTGGTGAGAGGCTTAGGTCTGGCCAAGCTCATGTCTGAATCTAATCTTCTGAATGTTGAGATAAACAATGTTGAAATCAAAAGTACTTCAGTCACTAGTATTGAAAGGCAACCTTGGTATTAAGAGATAGTCCAATTTTTGAAAAATGCTACATTTTCAGAAGGAATGACACATAATCAGAGGACTCTGAAATTGAAGTCTCAGAAATATGTTCTCATTCAAGGTGACTTGTTTTGGAGAAAAAGAGATGGAGGGTTACTCATGTGTTTAGATGAATTCCAAGCAAAGAAAATGCTGATTGAAATGCATGATGGAATGTGCGGAGGTCATTATTCTGCTAAGACAATTGCTGGGAAGATAGTCCGAGCTGGGTATTATTGGCCTACCCTGTTCAAGGATGCTCATGAATATGTTAGGAGATGTGACCCATGTCAAAGGTTTTCATCCAAACTAAAATATGAAGGAGCTCTGCCCTTGAACCCAGTTACAGTGGAAGCACCTTTTGTCCAATGGGGGATAGACTTCATTAGAGAGATTGTTGAGAGATTAGGAAGAGGTCATAGATGGATCATAGTAGCCACTGATTATTTTACTAAGTGGATTGAAGCCATTCCCACCAGAAGAGCTACAAGTAAAATTGTTATTGATTTCTTGATGGATTGTATCATAACTAGATTTGGAGTTCCTGTGAAATTAGTAATGGACAATGCTATGAGTTTCAGGTCAGAAGAGTTTGTCAATTTTTGCACTAGTCATGGGATACTTATGTCTTACTCTTCACCCTATCATCCTCAAGGAAATGGGCAAGCAGAATCCAGCAATAAAAGCCTCTTGAATATTATCAAGAAAATCTTAGAAGAAAACAAGAGGTCATGGGATCAAAAGTTGAAACTAGCTTTGTGGGTAGATAGAATCACTGTCAAGAAAGCCATTGGGATGTCACCATTTGAATTGGTATATGGTACATAGGCCAGAGTGCCTGTAAACAATCTTCTTCCAGTGTATAGGTTCTTGCAAGCTGAGGACATGGATTTATCAGAGCCTATGGAGGACTAAATGATCCAGATGGTCGAAGTGGAAGAGATCAGAGCTCTAGCTCATAAGAAAAATCTGAAGATCCAAATGCAGTCCAAGTACCTTTTTGATAAAAGGACATCATTAAGGAAGTTTCAAATTGATGATATTGTTCTTCAGTGGAATGCAAGAGGACAGGACAAGGGAAAGCACAAGAAATTTGAATCATTATGGATTGGCCCTTTTGTGGTCTGTGATCTAAATGAAAAGGACTCTTATTTTGTGAAAAATATGAATGATGAAGTACAGGATTTTCCAGTGCATGGACAATTCCTGAAACATTATTTCTCTTGAAGTCCATGCACAGTAGGTCCTTTGTTTGTATATATTTTGTTTCTTTCCCGTTGTTTTGTTTGGGACTGTTCTCCAGAGTTTTCTGAGTTTCTTGTGTTGACCTTGCGATCAACCATTCCCAGTCAGAGCCGCTGTTATCACTGTTTAAGAAATGGGTTTTCTTTTCCCATAAATGGCTAGGTTTTTTGAATTTTTGAGTCAAGCACACTATTAACTGCTTCAAATCTGTGTTAAGTCTTTAAGGGTTTAGGGTTTTTGGTTTTAAATTGCTCAAATGTTTGATTAAAACCATCTGGTTTCTATTCTTGCATTACTTTAATTCTCTTAAGTAATGGGTCTTGGGGTCGTATGAAGTGTTCCCCCTTGTCATTTACCTAGGCGGTCATTAAATAATCGTAAAAAATTTATGCCTTATGTCTTTTTCCTTCTATTGTTGTCGGGTCCAGTAAGTGTCATGCAACTCTCAGATGGATCTACTACTTTCACCATTTCGTTAGGCGAAGTTGCGAGTGCTTTAAGACTTACGAAATAGCAAAAGGAAAAGATGCTCAATGGTGTGCATTTGGTCTGGTTTAACGAGATTCCATCTCGCTCAAGATCTAACGGCTGGCATTGATTCGCAGTCGAAACTAGCAAGCAAATTACCTTTTGCGAAATGGCGAAAAGGTTTGGCGGGACCCTACGGTGAAGACTTTTTCGCGGCTAAAAGGTGATCAAGTTCAAAAGGAATCAACGGTTTGCATTGTTTCGTGGCTGGTAGGTGCTCACATGTTATGCCTTGTGAAACAGCGAAAGGTTTTTGGCCTGGGCAAAAGAGGTTTTTAAATAGCATAACAGATGCGTAGGTTCCTGAAGATCTAATGGCTAGCGCAGCTTCGCAGGGGAGAGATGCTCGAAAGATAGCTTTCGTGAAACAACGAAATGACATGGCGTTCTAGGCAAGCAGTCCAGTTGGTTGAGATAGCAAGTAAGATAATGGCACGTGGCAGAAAGTCAAAGTAGTCAGCAAGTCGGATCTAAGGATTAAAAGGTGGGTCCAAAAGGATGAGTCATGTTGCAGGGTGTGAAGTGACTTGGCAGATCCATGTGGCAAGGATGAAGTGGAATTCGGTGTTTTCTCTCGGTGAATAAAAGGTTGACATGTTAGTTCAGGAATGATTAGACACCAGGTGGATAGAGCTGAGTCAAAGGGCCCACGTCTGCCGAACCTTAGTAGGTTGTTAAGCATCGAGTAAGTCAACTCTAATCTAGTGGTCCGCGTCAGTTTGTGAAGGTAAAATGCTCGTGTTTTAAGCTATGTGAAATAGCAAAAGGTTTTTGGGGCCCGAAGAATAGATAAAGAATGAAGGTAAAAGGGGATCAACTCCAAAAAGATCCAAGGGCTCACGTTGTTTCATGGCTGTGAATTAACCGAGCATTTAGGCCTGCGAATTGGCGAAAGAGAAAAGAAGGTTCTTCCCAGCGTAAAGCTCGATGGTGTCGTGTCGATTGACACGTGGTTTCAAAAGGGATTAAGGGCACCAAGGTGTAACCGGCGGTTATAAGGGAAATACGACACGTCGCTGACTCTGAACTAAACTCGAGTTTTCCAAGGCTAATGGCTAAATGCCACGTGGTATTTGGTATCCAGTGGAAGAGCGGGGAAGTGATGCAAGCATAAAGGTCTCGCTTAAAGGATTTAAATTAAGGTCTTGATTTGTCACAGAACAGTTGGGGGTAATAGTTAGATTGCTTGCATAATTTTTAAAGATGACACCTAAGAGAGAATTCTCAGGAAAGGTTAATTACCAGGAGAGGGCTATCTGTGATGAATTCCTTGAACAGTTGACATTGTCAACTAATGTGGCCGCAAAGATAAAAGAACTTGTGCCAAGAGCTCCTCGCCTAAAAATAGGAGAGGGATTATATGATAAGGGTAACTGGCTAAGAGACCCTCAAATTGGTTTGTCTGGGTTGGGATTGTTTAAAGTTGGATTTAGCATGAGAAACTCCTCAGCCTCACAGAACAGTATCTGGGAGTTGGATGTAGGAAAATTGGTAGTCTCTGGAGTATTCATGGATGTGGATCTCCTAACCCAGATTGCACACAGCTATGACCCAATTACAAGAAGTGTCAAGGATATAAGTGGGAAAACCCTTATTGAAATTGTAGCATCCTAAAATTGTGACACTTGCAATTTCGACTGCATTTGGGTCTTCACGATGGCGGCGCAACGTTGAACTTGAATGGAGACCCCGAAACCTGCTTGTGACATCAAAAACTGCATTTTTTTGCGCCCTGGTCCCCCAGGACCATGGTGCCCAGCGCCTTGGTCCCTGGCCCTATTTTGGGCCCGGTCTCTTTTGGGCATCGAGTCTTTAAGTTTGCAATTCGGGAAATATTGTTTTCTGGTCGGCCTAAGGTCGGGAAAATCAGTCTATCACCCCTAATTGACAAGTATATAAACTACATTTCCTCTCTCAAAAAGGGAGGAGGACATATGTGTGCAAAGACGCGGAAGTGATATTCAAACATTCAAACATTCAGGCATTCAAGCATTCCTTCAAGCAATTGAGCATTCTAAGTCTCCATTCAAGGCTAGGTGTTGCATTCAAGACAAGGATTCAACCATTGAAGAGGAGATCACATACAACATACATTACACCTTCGCATGTAAGAATACAAACATTCTTACAACAAGGTATCAGTACTTGTTTACGTTACAAACATTTACATTTACAGCATTCTCATTTCTTGGTTAATTCCAAAACCGGGGTTTGACCTAAAGGCAAACCCCTCATCCCTAACCCCCCAATCGTCCTCTCTTTTCTGTGTGTAGGTTGCAGGTACGCGGCTGTAATTGAAGATCTGGAATCCTTGTGCAGAGACGAACAGATCCACCTTCGTTTTGCGGATTTTTCGGAGGACCGTGTGCACACCGGGCGCCATCGTCCCGTCCACTTTCGCTCAAATTTGCAGAACAGCACCGTCTCGACATTTTACTGCTAATTCCAGGTTCACAGCTTCATCCCATATCCCTATCTCTGTTTATAAGCAAATCTTTCCTACTTCACATACATTCCTAGTTCAATCATTCTATCTACATTTCTTTACAAAAGAGGGTATCCTTGATGTCTTAACCCTTGAAACTCATTTAGAATCCAATGCTGCATTGTGGGATTGGATCTTGTGGGTTTCAACCCCTCTTTTGAATGTAAAGTCCCTCCTAAGTGAAAACCATCAACCCTAGTGACCTCCCTTCTCTCTCCTTGGAGTTGGGGAGGGGAGAACAACTAGGGTTCGATTTTTCTGCTTTACAGAAATAAATAATGAGGAATTCAGAAATGCTTTTGGGCTTTGTGAATTCACCAATTTTCTAGAGCCTATTAATTTTAAATCACTAGCTCAGGTATATAGTGTGCAAAGGAACCACCTTAGAAATGGGCCTCTCAAAGAATTCTTTGTGAAGATAGGTGGGCTAACAGTTGTAGGACCTATCACAGAGGAGCCTTTCTCTTTAAATTTGTTTACCCTTAGGGCCAAGGGATTATACTGGTCACTTTGCCAAATTTTATGAGAGGATGCTGAGGCAAATATGCCCACCCATTACATGCTGATGGTTGCTTAGATTCTGAATCCTTCTCTTGCAGTGACCTTTGATTATGCTTCCTGTAGACGTATAAAAATGACCATATTCCTAAATGAATATTTTATGTTCATTTCTCTATTTAATTGAATCCAATTTAATTATATTATCCACATTCTTCTATTTTATTAAGTAAATTACTCAATTTATTTAAATAAAATTCACTATACCCATTTAATGAATAAATCATTTTATTCAATTAAATCCCCCTATCCACTTTTAATTAAATTCAAATTTAATTAAATAGTTATCCTAAATTGAAGAAATCATTTATTTCAATTAAATCCTATTATCCCTCCATCCACTTGTAAAATCCCAAACCCCTTTCTAATCCCTTCTAGAATCTTCTAATCACTTCTAATTAACCTAACCCCTCCTCTAAACTTTGTCACATCCTTAAGCAAAGGGAAGTCACTTCTCAAACCCTCAAAGTCTTTGATAACCATTAAAGGCTTTCAACCTTCAACCACTAAATGGCTCAAAGTCTTTGAAAACCATTGAAGGCTTTCAACCTTCAACCACTTAATCCCCAAAGTCTCCAATAACCATTAATGGTTAACTCAAACCCTCCTACATGGTTAAAACATTTGTTTTGACTCAACCTCTACCCAACCCAAAGGTCTCATCAGACCTTTAATGCTTTGACCATGATTATCTCTTAATCATTTGCACGAAGGTTTATCCTTGGATTAACTCTTAATCCAGTGGGTAAGCCTAACTTAGACTTGACCCTTAGCCTTTAGATAACCATGAAGTCTTCTCAGGCCTTTAATGCCTCCAACCCCTTCTCTCAACCCAATCCTATATTGACACTTGTCACCATTTCATTGGTGCCAATTATGCACATGGATTCCCAACTTTCAAACTCAACCCTTGATTAAACCTTTCAATCTTGACCATCCATTGCCCTATTTGTGCTATAAATAGAGCTCTCATTCTTTCATTTTTAACAATCATCCTTCAAATTTGTAGCATCACACTTATGCTCAAATACATTCAAGCTTTTTCATTTTATATATGCTCATCATTTAGCCTCTCTTTAAATCAGGAAGTAGACTAAATATGCATGTTTAGAGTACTTTCTTTATCATTTTAGTTCAATCATAGACTAAATATAGTATGCTAGGATAGTATTCATACTAATCTTGTCATCTTATCATATAGTTTATTGCATTTTAAAATCATACATAGCTTTAGCATATCTTTCATACTAAAAACTATCAAAACATCTCTCGTTCTTGCATTTGCCATCCCTGAACCATTTTGCTTAGTGATCTGAGAGCAAAACATTGGTTTGAGGGACATTGTGAGATAGAGAACCATGGGACCCTCCTTGGGAAGCTGAGTAATACATTATTACTCCATAGCTTGCACCAAGAAGTCCTGTGTGTGTGTGTGGACAAGTCATTTTGAAATATTTTCACATATCAAGTTTTATCAGCCCACTTTTCCCACATACATTTCTAGCGCCGGACCCCAAATAACAAATCGGTTTTTCAAACTAATGAATTTTGCAGGTCCGTGGGAAATAGGAATCAGCGCGTTGGAAACATTCCCTAGCGCATCTGATTAACAGTCTAGCGCATCCCGATCACTATTTAGCGCGTGGGCTCTATACTTTAGCGCATGAAGACCTTTCTTTAGCGTATAACTTCCACTAATATTTTCCTGTAGGTCTCGACGCGGGTGAAACACAGAGTAGCGCATGCAATAAGCAGAATAGCGCATCCATCCCACAGTTCAGCGCTTGTAGGACATCATCTAGCGCATGCGATTCAAACGTTAGTGCATCAAATTTCCAATTTTCCTGCAGTCTTAGCGAGAGAGAGAAAAAGACAAAACAACGCTTCCAAAATACAGAGTAGCGCATTCAGCAAACAGAGTAGCGCATCAAGTGTATATCATAGCGCATGCAGTCTATTATGTAGCGCATCCAAGATAGAAACAAAAATTGTAACCGGGAATGAAAATTTAGACTTGTAGAAGTCCACCTAAATCCAAATTTTCTAACTCATGGATCACAATTTTGCAGGATTCTAACAGTTTCTTGCAGGTGGAGCAGGAAATTTTATTTTAAAACGATTTCATTTGTTGACCGCCAAATCGAAAATTTTGCTTTGTTGACCAAATTTATTTTCATAAATTAAAAAATCATTGATTTGCAAGGGATAAAATAAACACCATGTGTTTGTGGAGCAACATCTCCACATAGATTTTAACAAATCACTAATTTGAAAGGATAAAATAAACCAAATTGATTACTTTGTCTCGAAAGTGGAAGGAATATGCTCTCCCCTTAATTGGGTGACCAAAAATCCAGACCACTCTTATAGCTTTCTTTAAATTCAAGCAATAAAACCTTTAGTAGGCCTGCCTTCCCGAGGAGTTGCAATCAACTCTTAAAGCCATTTATGGCCAGTGTGAAGGGAACGACCTAAGTGGGAAATGACTTTGATGCCAAGAATTCCAACCCACTATAATCAAATGTGGAAAGTGACGAAAATCCTTTTCAACGGTTGCACGCAGTGATTAGCCTTCCCCCAGTATCCTCGAGATACGTAAAGCCTTTGTTCTAAAGGTTGGGAAGCCTCCTGAGGGAGTTTATCACTGACGGCCGAATGGGAAGCCTGATTACGAACCATAGAAATAACAACTTTGAGCCGAGTCAGTAACCAGACATTTATAACATCATAGTGCAAGGGTGGGGAAGAATCTGCCCCCAAGATTACTCACCATATATCTTCCAGGATAACTACTCAACTGTGAAGCAATTCACTTTGGGTTAATTTCTGGCAAAAGGCAAAAAAATGGGCGCCCTTTAGGGAGTGACACGGCTGTTTGAGTTGACGGAGTATCGAGACTAGTGGGCTATGATGTTATTTATGACCCTTGACTAAAGAGTCTTTCTGAAGTGTATTACTTGTATCCAAACCTGTTAAAACATTGGAGATTTGAACACATCCTCGCAGAACATACACTTTTTGTTAGATTAAGCAAAAATAGTTGTACTTTTTGTGCCGTGCTTACATTTATTACTTCGAAAAATCATCCATCACATTTGAAAATTTCACAACAAAATTTAAAATCCACAAGAAATCAACCAAAGAAAGATCATCAACGCAGTTTAGCGCATCAGAGCAATCTCTTAGCGCGTGGAATACTTCTGTTAGCGCATCCAAACCTCAAGTTACCGCGTTGGTTCAAAACAGTAATGTTTCTATCATAAGGCAAAACAGTGTAAAGTCCTTTAACGCATCCGAAAAATAGTCTAGCGCGTGGAAGCAACATCTTAGCGCGTAGGAACCAAAAGTTAGGACATAAAGTCAAACAGTTAGCGCGTCACAGGCCCAGGGTAGCGCGTAGATTTTTCAACAGTTAAGACAACAGTCCAAACTTTAGCGTGTGAAAGCAACAGCCTAGTGCGTGGAAACCAAAAATTAGCGCATATAGTCAAGCAGTTAGCGCGTAACAGGCCCAGGGTAGCGCATAACTTTTTCAACAGTTAGACAAACAATTTTCCAAAAGTCCAAACTTTAGTGCGTGTGTAGGGGAAGCTTAGCACGTGTGGTTATTCTTTTAGCGCATCGAGTAATTTCAGTAGCGCATGTAGACTCTGTTCTAGCGCATAATCTAAAAACAGAAAAACAGAGAGCAAAACCGAGAAAATTTTGAAAATTGCAAAAACATTTTAGAAGCCCTTCTCATCAAAATTCATCTTTCATCAAACCAGAGTGACAAACAAGCCAATAAACCTATTTCTTGAGCAAAATTTGTGTCAAAACAAAGTTGTTAGAATCCTAAACAAATCGCACAATAGAGGATGTCTCTCCTATCATAATCCGGAAGATTTCATCATCAGTATCAACAAAATCCTTTACCATCTTACGGATTTTTATCTCAAAAACACTTGTTTAAGATTTTCAAATTGTCAAATCCAGTTTCCAGATCGGGAAGCTTTTATCTATATCATTTGACACGCTTTGTCATGAAGGGGCATCTAAACCTTCACTCTGATAAGGTAAGATTTGAAATTTTTCAAAACAAGAATCAACTGAATCCAAACCAATCAAAGGAAACCATTGATCACGCATGCATGACTAATCCCCTTATTCTGAGAAGAAAGAACCTCTATCGTAACATCACGTTGAAGAAACAGCAACCTAGTTTTTCCAAATTCATCAAGAGAAATAAGTTTTTATACATCAATCGTCAACTCTTCAAATCTCATCGGGTATTCCTTCATCACATCAAAAAGTATATCCAAAACAAATCTAGCGAATTTGACAAAGAACCCTTGAAGACAAGAGCATACTGTCAAAAGTCTGCTTTTAATCAAACCATAAACTGTGGCGGAAAAATCAATCCAGCATTCTTGCCCGACGAGTGCATCACATATAACACATCTCGACCAGAACCACCGACCCCCGAGCAACACATCGAAGAGACTTTTGTCCCTTTCATCACTGAAAGTTTCTACTAAAATGCCTGTTACTCGCTCTCAAAGAGACAAACAAAGCGAGACACACGCAGAATCAAGTATGAATCAAATATTGTCAAATCCTTTTGAAGTTCCACCCGTAGAAGAACCTGAAATTATTGAAGCACTTCTTCGGGAATGTCAAGAAAACCCTTCCTTCCAAAAACTTGTCGAAAAACTCATGGAAAATGACAAAGAAAAATATCTGCTCATGCTTACAAGCAAAGGCGTTAAACTTCCCGAAGATTTTGATTGAAACATTTTTCAAACCGGATCTCGACAATATACATATCAAGAACAACAAAGAGAAGAAGAAACTCACATACCTAAGCAACATATTCCAGAACAACACATTCCAAAACAACGCATACCAGAAATACGTATACCTGAGCTAGAAACACCAGAGCAACATATACCATTTACCACACCTTTTCAACTGAGAACCAATACAAGGCAAGAACTTTTTCCTCGACAAGACAATATATCTTTGGGAGCCCTTACTCAACAAATGCAAATGTTGCAAAGGCAAATACAGGATATGCAACAAGGGACAACAGTGCGGTACTCTTTAAATGAAATCTATCCTTATCCATTTGACAGAAGTTTGAACATGGTGCCTTTTCCTCCAAACTCAGACGTTCCCAAATTTGATAAATATGATGGGAAAAGTGATCGCCGAGATCATGTTCGGGAATTTTGCACACTGAGCCTTGAATTTGCTCATGACGACACCTATTTGATGAGGTTATTCCCCAGAAGCTTAGGAGGGCAAACCATGGAATGGTTATCCAAAATTTTGCCACCTGTCAGATCATTTGATGAGTTGGTTAACAAATTCATAAACCACTATTCCTACAACATCCAACATGCCATAACCATGCTAGATGTTTGCAACACCAAACAAAAGAATAACGAAACATTCATGGTGTTCCTTCAACGCTAGCGACGCATGGTCTCCAGATATCCTCGAGATATTCCTGAAAAAGAGAAAATGGAAATCTTCATCGATAACTTGAATGGCGAAATGAGTTACAGACTAAAACTTCAATGCATACCATCTTTCGCTAAATTGATTGAAAATGGCATTCAAGTAGAGGAAGCATGTGTCAAAAAGGGAACACTCAAATTCTACAAAGAAGGAACAAACTCATCAAACTATAATAATCAGAACAACACTAATCTTGACAAATCTCGATTTTGGACTTGAAACAAAAACAAAGGCAACAATGAAACACATGATCCCAAATCTAAACAACCAGTGCTTGCATTATCTGGAAATCCTCAAAACATGAAACATCCTAAAAATGCTAATCCAAATGCTAACACATATACACCAAACACTGATCAAGGACAATTCAACACAAACAACACCAACGATACTCAAAGCAAAAACATGAATCCAGGACCTAACAACAATCCACGCAACAACACGAACAATTTCCAAAAGCGTATCTTCACACCACTGGGACAATCACTAGAATCTGCATTCAGAGAACTTTTGGCAAACAAGATTCTTTCTTTACCTCCAATCAACAACTATGAACCCCCAATCAAACCACCTTGGTGGAATGATTCACACTATTGTGATTTCCATCGCAATAGGGGTCATAGAACAAACGAGTGCATGAGATTGAAACACATAGTACAGGACATGATTGATCGAGGTGACTTAACGGTCGATGGTCTCAAAACAAATGGTGATCATGGAGCCTTTAAAAATCCTCTCCCAAATTACAACAAAGATGGAGCATCAACTTCAGATGATACACGCGGAGCTCGTATTAATCACATCTACAACAACACAATCAATCACATATCAGCTGAAGATCATCAAGTCAATGTCATCACCATTCGAGATCAGCCTGATCATGAATATGTCAATGTAACAACCCGAACTCAGAAATATGTCTTGAAGGGACATACTGCACCTACAACTACCACACCAAAAATCCAATATGACTTGGTTAGCCAACTACGTAAAACTCCAACGCAGATATCTATACTAGAATTGCTGAAACTATCACCAAGGCACAAAGACATATTAGAGCAAGTGCTATTGGAAACCAATGTACCTCAAAATTTGGATACAGATAGATTTCAAGCCATGGTCGCCCATATGACTGGACCTCATAACCTCACTTTCTCAGAATATGACGATGCTTCCTTGATCCATCCACATAATACTCCTCTCCACATCGAAGTCATTGTTTGCAAACACCGAGTCAAAAGAGTCCTAATAGATGGAGGAGCTGGCCTTAATATATGTACTTTAAAGCTTATCCGTGCATTGGGCTTCTCCGAAGAATCTATTGATCCTTGCAAGAAGATTACCATAAAGGCATATGATGATGAGGAAAGGTCCTCTAAAGGAACAGTGATATTACCTATTCAAGTAGGCCCAGTACAAAAGAATACTATCTGTCAAGTCTTAGACATAGATCTAACCTACAATATTTTGTTAGGACGACCTTGGATACATGAAATGCAAGCAGTACCTTCTACGTATCATCAGTGTGTCAAGTTCCCTTATGACAGACAAGAAATCTCCATATCAGCTGATCACAATCCATTTCAACATTGCAACGCAATGAGGGCAGCCCAAGATAGTTTGGTTCCTCATAATAGAGAAAAGCAGTGATCCTTAACATCAGATCTACAAATAGCAAAGCCCAACTCCTTATGGGGAGACTTCAAGAAGAAAATGCAAATCAAAGACCAAGGCATGGGAGAATATTCTCTGGAGCCTTTATGTTTGGCAAAATTACCAACCTCACCTAGATCGCATGGTTTGCCTACTACATCAACACAACTGGCTACTCAGCCCATCACCAAATTTGATGGCACTTTCATCCAACTGGGCACTCTAGCACATGAATCAGAAGATAAAGATGTTCTTAGTTGGTTATACAAAGATGAGGAAGAAAATCATAGAGCAGCCGCTCTAGACATTGTTCTACCAACACACCTGTATGGAAAAGGCTACTTAATCATGAAGCAAATGGGATATGGCGGTAAAGGACCTATTGGAAAACGCAAAGAAGGAGTCACTGAACCTATAGATCTTCCTTCACAACCTAGCAGAAACAAAGCAGGATTGGGTTCTAAACTCACGTTCCTATTAAAACAGCCGCCACACCTACCTACCAAACCTCAATGGAAAGTAAAGACGAAGTACAAAGAAGAATCCTGGTAGGAAGCACTCTTTGAATCAGCAGAAACAATCCGCAAGGCACGGGAACATCAAGATCAGAAGTTACATCAGGAAAAGCTTCTAAGTCATAAGAAGGCCCTATCTGCAGCAGTAGCTTATATTCAAACACCAATATCTCAAGAACAAATCATGTCATCTCCAGATACCGTTATTCCTCCCCGAGGAAGCATAGTCTATGAACAAATCCAAAAAGTAGAGGACGGATCTGACACAGAATCAACAAAGACCATGAAAATGGTATCCATCATCAAAGAATTGTTTTCACCATACAACATACCTGTTTACAGCACAGATAGAATCTGGGATGATGCCTATGAGACGGATTCCAATGAATATGAATGGGGTACCTGCTCCAATGCTACTATAGATATCCTTGATGATACTGATTCCATATCTCTTTCTCAAGAAGAACATAACGCAGAAGATAGACCTCTTGAATTTGGACCACAAAATATCTATGACGCCGAGGAACGTGAACAAGAACATTACGAGCAAGTATATGTAGAAGATAATACCATCGAGGACCTCGACAAAATCCTGGAATTCTTTAAAACCAAGAACAATCACAATGAAAACTCTATCCTAACACTTATAGTAGCAGAGCTTGATCCACCCAACGATTCCTTACCACTTGTCTTTCCTGACCTCATCGACTGGGACGAACCTGAAATCCATGATATACCAATTTTCCCAGATGATGAATCTATTATCCATTACCTATGTACCATAAATCCAGAAACAGGCTCTACAAGTGAACAAAATAATGATATCTGTCAATCAGGGAGTGCCAAGTCTCTCAGTCACAAAAATACAACAAATAAAGAATCTGATGCTGAAAACCAGTCAATGGCAGCTCTAGATCACAAAAAAGTAAAAATAAAGGACGTATCTGAGGGTGAAAACCTTTTTAAGGCACCTAACGATGGGAGACTTGACACTCTTCCTGAGCACTTTCATGAGTGATCGCCCATATTGATTGAGCCCACTCAATCAATCAACATTGGTACCACAGAAGCAGCCAGAAACATACACCTTGCAGAATCTCTAACAGAGGCAGAAAGATCAGCGTTCATCATTTTCTTCAAAGAACAACAAATTAACTTTGCTTGGTCCTATGCGGATATGCCTGGAGTGGATCCACACTTAATCATGCATCACTTGTCCATCTCTACAGGAGTTAAACTAGTAAAGCAAAAGCTACAAAAGATGAATCCACAGGTGGCACTTATGGTCAAAACTGAACTAAAGAAATTATTAGAAGTCGGATTCATTCGACCCATTGACTATGCCGAATGGATTTCCAACATCGTTCTAGTATCAAAACCAGATGGTAGTATCAAAATTTGCACTGACTTCAGGGACGTCAACAAAGCTTGTCCCAAAGATGACTTTCCCCTGCCCAGTATCGACATCATTGTAGATCTCACAGCAGGCCATGCAATGCTCTCACTAATGGACGGTTTCTCAAGCTATAACAAAATTAAAATAGTCCCGGAAGATCAAGATAAAACCGCGTTCACCTGTCCTTGGGGAACGTACTGTTGGAATGTTATGCCTTTTGGCTTAAAGAATGCAGGGGCCACTTATCAAAGAGCAATGACCACAATATTCCATGACATGATGCACACATTTATGGAAGACTATGTGGATGACTTACTAGCTAAATCTTTCACCAGAGCAGAGCATCTTGGTATCCTAACAAAAATCTTTGATCGATTGGAGAAATTCCAAGTTAGGCTTAACCCTAAGATGTGTGTCTTCGGGGTTACATCAGGCAAGTTACTAGGCTACATAGTCTCAGCTAAAGGTATTGAAGTAGATCCAGCAAAGGTACAAGCCATCATGGACATGCCACCACCAAAGAATATCAGTCAACTTAGATCTCTACAAGGACGACTTCAATCAATCAGGCGATTCATCGCTCAGCTAGCAGATAAAAGTCTCCCATTTAACCATTTACTACACAAAAATGTACCATTCAAATGGGAGGCCAAGTGTACAGAATCTTTTTACCAAATCAAACAGTACCTGATGAATCCGCCAGTTCTAGTCCCACCAGTTGCAGGAAAGCCTTTTATCTTATATATCTCAACAACAGATATATCGCTGGGGGCACTATTGGCACAAGAAGATCAACAAGGAAAGGAACGCGCCATATATTATATCAGTAGGACATTGAATGGCTATGAACTCAACTATACATTCATTGAAAAGGCTTCCCTAACAGTGGTCTTCGCATCTCAAAAGTTCCGACATTATATGCTAGCACACACCATCAAGCTAGTTGCAAAGATTGATCCTCTCAAATATCTACTCAGCAAGGCAGCTCTTACAGGTCGATTGGCTAAATGGATCATGATTCTCAGTGAATTTAACATCCAATACATAGAAAGACGAGCCATCAAAGGACAAGCAATTGTAGATCAGTTGGCCGAAGCACCCCTACCAGGAAAACACACCATGGAGATTGAATTTCCAGACAGAGATGTTCTTGCTCTTTCTACTAAATAATGGACCCTATACTTTGATGGATCTTATACACAACATGGTTCAGGTGCTGGCATTCTGTTCATCACTCCTGAAGGACACACTATACCAAGATCATATAGGCTTATGTTTCCATGCACAAATAATATGGCTGAATATGAGGCATTGGTCATAGGCATCAAAATGGTCGTAGAATGGAAAATCACAGAGTTAAAAGTCTATGGGGACTCGCAACTGGTCGTCCATCAAATCAACAATGACTATCAGACAAAGGATGACAAGCTACTACCCTACAAGCGTATGGTGGATGACTTCAAACAGTATTTTGTACACATCACCTTCGAGCAAATACCAAGGTTGAACAACAAAGCAGCCGATGCAATGGCTACTATTGCCTCATTACTACAAATTCCAGAGCAATAGAGTCGTTATGAGTTCCTGGTAGAGCAACTGTTCTCCCCCGCCTATGACCACTCTGAATCCCAGGTTATCTATGCCTTGACTGGTTCAAACTCTCCGTTATATGGATCAATATACGACTACCTCAAGCATAATATCTTACCCATTGACCAATCCCGTAACCAAAAACATAACTTTATCCGACAAGCTGGCCGTTATACCCTCACCGCCGATACTTTGTATCGTCGAGGTCTCGATGGTACTCTTCTTCGTTGCCTTGATCGTAATGATTCCGATTCTGCTTTACATGAGCTTCACGAAGGTATTTGCGGCACACATTCTAGTGGCACTACTCTTGCTAAAAAGCTTCTAAGGATGGGATACTACTGGCCTACAATGGAGAAAGATTCCTATCACTTCGCCAAGAAATGTCCTAAATGCCAGATCCATGGTAATCTGATACATGCACCAGCACAAGAACTACAACCATTTACAACATCATGGCCCTTTTGTCAGTGGGGACTAGATTTAGTTGGCAAAATTCATCCGTCATCTTCAAATGGATACAAGTTCATTATAACTGCAATAGAGTACTTTACCAAATGGATAGAAGCAGTTCCCATGACCACAGTAACCGGGAAACAAAATTGCCTCTTTTATCCTAAATTATCTGATCTGCAGATATGGTATTCTAAGTTCAAACATCACAGATAATGGACGGCCCTTCAAGAATCAAGATGTCCAAGAGCTATGTGAAAAATTCAAAATCCAACATAGTTTCTCTACACCATATTACCCACAGGGCAATGGTCAAGCGGAAGCATCTAACAAAACAATACTGAAAATCCTCAAGAAAACAGTGAATGATGCAGGAAAAGATTGGCATGTACAACTCAATCCAGCTCTTTGGGCATACAGGACCAGCATCCGCACATCTATAGGAGCAACACCATACTCATTGGTATATGGATCAGAGGCTATTTTACCCCTGGAGGTAGAAATTCCATCTCTCAGAGTCTCTTTGAAAGGCTTAATCCCAGATGAAGAGTATCGCGTTAACCAACTGCAAGAACTTGAACTCTTAGATGAAAGATGTCAGCATGCTTATACTCATCTCAAAGCATATCAGTAGCGCATGTGCAGGAGCTACAATCACAAGGTCATTCCCCGCAACTTCAAGGTTGGTGACCTAGTCCTTAAAGAAAATCCAAGAAATCAGCAAGATCGAGAAAAGAAAGGGAAATTTGAGCCTAACTGGTTGGGTCCCTATGTTATCATATCAGTTTATGGATCAAGTGCCTATCAGCTAACAAATTCTGAAGGAGATATGCTCGATGAACCAACTAACAGCATCCATCTGAAAAGGTACTATACTTAAGTGGCCTAGTGCACGGAAAAAGCCAAAATAAGCAAAAAAAAAAAAAAAAAATCAAAAATCCAGAAAAAGCAAAAACAGAGAGTACAAATAAAAATAAATGGTGAAAACCTTGTAAACAGACGCTCTTGTGAAAGAACGGCTCCTCTATCTATTTCCATACCATTTTATCCATACAAACACTATCGGCCATCGCCCGACACTTAGCAAATATCCATTCAGGACATACTTAGCGTAGTCACTATCCTGATTTGTCTATATATATCCTCTTACCACTAATCCCACCATGGCTTCGAAATCACTATACATGATCATATCAAGAGGCACATTCAGCTAGGGGCATTCCAATCATCTCAATATTGCAAACATTCAAAACATTAAGACTAGAGGCATCTCAAAAACAGGACATCCAACAAACCACAAAAAACCAAAAAACCTACGCTTCATAGCCAAACAAAAACAGAACAAATCACAAAAATACCAAGGATGGATGATTTTCTGAAGTACTGAATGTTGCACTATAGCATAAAATTTTAGCTAGTTTTGCATTTTGAACTTTTTGAATGTTTGGATTCTCTTCCTTGTCTCACTAAATGCTTCACAGCTAGAGCTCAAGGGGAACTTCCAATATTTTCTTAGTTTTTTGTCTGGGAGGTGATCACTTATACTGTGTGAATACATGCCTCAAGACGTGATACATCGAATATCACTGAAAGCCTGATTCCACTTCACGCATATAAATGATCTAATCTTGTCTGTTTACGCAATGCACACTCAGGTTGTCCTGGTTCAATTATACCTTGACGCTTGTGCTATCTTGCAAAATCAAACATCATATAAATTTTTCTCAGGCCATTATGGTTCAATTATACCATTATGCTTGTATAAATTTTCAAACATATCCTAAATAAATCAATGCTCAATGATGATATCTACAAAGAAAGCAAACATATGGTTCTATCGGATGGCAAATACAGAATGAGGGATGCTCCAAAAACAATTAGTTGCATATCCTTTTACAATTAGTTGCATATCATTTTACCAATAGTTACATATTATTTAAGCATGTTTGCATATCATTTAACATCATTGCATATCATTTTAACATCATTTACATATCAAGATACATTTAGCAGCATATTAAAACATACATCTCATTTTCAAGATACATCTCACAGCCTATAAATAGCATACATCCTGCATCATACATTACATCATGTATTTAAGCATTACATCATCACATAAAATAAATGCATCCATATCAACACATCACATGATCAAAAATACTCCGCCTCCTGCTCTCTCAGCGCCAACTCTCTAAGGGTGTCTCTCATCGGACCACCCGCCGCTGCTCTCTGCATACTCGCCACCACCTCCTTCGCTCGCCCCCTCCGCTCTATCTCGGTATCTCTCTCAGTAGTCAACTGAGAAATCTGCCGCTGATAGGTCAAAATCTGTGCCTGTAGCTGCTGCACAGTAATCTGCAAGGTCCGTATCTGCGCATCCTCCATATGACCTGGAACTCACACTCGCAGCGGTACCTGTGCTGGCGGAACTCCTCCCACTCGACCTATCCTCGGTACTGGAGGTGGGAGTACATCCATCCTCCTCCTCTATGCTGGTCGACTAGGCTCCTCCTCACCACCCACTACAGCTAGCACCTCCCCCACTCTCCCCTCTCTACCGGCTCCGATAGCCAATCCACCTCTCGCCCTCTCTATCCTCCCCTGTCTCACTGCTCTCTCCACACCTCTCTCTCCCCGCCTCCCTCTACCTCCTCTCCCTCGTCCTCCTCCTCCATCCTCCCCATCATCTCCATCATCTCCCCCATCTCCCTCCTCCTCATCTGAGTCAAATGCTGGCCTCATCTCCTCAGGATCGGATATCCTAGCCACCGCCCGCGCAGCAAACAAACGGGCGAACTCATCTATCATGCCCGCATCCTGGATCTCCGGGGCATAATCCCAGATCTGCCCGACCAACCCCACAAACTCCTCCACTGCCACGACACTATCAATAGTCGGCCCCCAATCGGCCACATCCTGCTGCCACCGTGCATAAAGGCACGCTCCCTGAGAAATACCTTGCTGGCGCCCGAACTGCCTCAAAACTTGGGTCACCACAAACCGCTCAATCACGAACGGGGTCCTCCCAATCAAGTATCTAGTCATGAAAACAAAGGGCATCTCCAGCCCATCCTCTGCCCATACCTCACATCCTGTATACGGTCGCCAGGTCACCGTATCTATGTCATCAAAAACCCTCCTCCAATGCTCTAGTTTGCCTAGCTTACGCTGGACAACTAGACCTCTGTATCCGTAGGCATATGCTGCACCTACGGGCCTGTCCCTGTCTGCTAGTGGCCTCGCTGTTGGAATATGCTCCCAGCACCATACCTGTAACAAAGTCACGCCAGCTGACAAACTGTCGTAACCGAGGTATACTACCTCATGCAGACTCCTATATAAATGAGCCAGCATAGCTGACCCCCATGCAAATCTCTGGCCCTGAGTGACCATCTCCTCCAAAACTAACCCCCATCCCACCGAAAATCCCTTTGACTTGCGATCAAGACAAAGGAATCCCCCAATGAAACCTGCTAGTACGGATGGCAACGATGCATAGTCCAGGTCTAGAAACTCCTGCCATGGAATCTCATACCCACAGATTGTATCATCCTGGAAAATCTGGCGCAGTGCCTCTGTGCCACCCTCCTCTGACTACTCGTAGGGTAGAAGTGCCCCTACCACAGGAATGCGCAGAATTCGGTAACAGTCCTCAGGTGTGACTGTCATCTCTCCAGTGGCAAAATGGAAGGTGTTGGTGTCGCTATGCCACCTCTCTGCCAAAGCTGTCAAAAGCCCCCGGTTCACAGTGAACTGAGGCATATCCAGGAGAGACGTCAATCCACATCTCTCAATAATGTCCAAATCAGCCTGCGACAACCGCTGTATCAATGTCCATGGTCTGGGGAATCTCTCCCTCGACTGTACCACGCCCAATCGCTCCTATCAACAAACAAAGCAAATCCAATATCAGTTTCCACATCAAAACAAAGATATCAAAATCAAACTTACATCAACAACATGAAACAATTTGCTCATCTACATCAAAATTCAAAATCCTATCATTTCATATCAACTTGTAAAACAACTCAAGTTCTCAAAAACCATATCAAAACTTGTAACACAACTCAAGTCTCCACAATCACATGAACTTGTAAAACAACTCAAGTTTCCCACCCATATCAGCTTGTAAAACAACTCAAGTTTCCAACCCATATCGACTTGTAACACAACTCAGGCTTCACACACATTGAACTTGACACAGAACACACAAATAAATCATATTCTGATCAACACAACACATTTGATATCTATACATAACTTGGAAAATCGCAAATCAAAACAAGTTATACAAACATTCATATTGGATAAATCCATCACATCACGACAGGCAAAGCACAACAAATTTTCAAATCGGCCCATCTTGCAAATTTTTTCAGATGCGCTAAAACCATCCCACGCGCCAGGCTGCTTTTCCTACGTGCTAATCTATTTGTCCTATGCGCTAGACAGACTCTACGCGCTAATCTTTTCCCCCCATGCGCTACCTAACCCACCCCATGCACTAGACTCTGCCTACGCGCTAATCTACACCTCCTAGGTGCTACCCGTTTGGCCCTATGCGCTAGGTTAGTCCTACGCGCTAAACCCCCTTACCTACGTGAACCTCTGCGACCCCTATGCGTTAGGTCACCCCTACACGCTAACCTGCTGACTGGACGTGCTACCCGACACTTTCTATGCGCTATTATACATGCATGCGCTAACCTAATAATTTTATGCGCTAGCCTATCTTTTTCGGATGCAACCCCTAAAATTAAACTCGATGCGCTACTTCACACTTCGTATGCACTACTATAGACCCTAGACGCGCTAAAACGTCAAACCTGAACTTTGAAAATAAAAAAAACGCCTAAAAACGACAAAATAAAAAGTCAAAAAGGGGTCAAAAACGTTGACTTACTGGTGGTCCCCGTGCTGCAGGTCTCCGATTCCTCCGAACGCGCTCGAATCGGTGTCTATGATAAGGAATAGGCATTTTCTCTCCAGAGCAAATTCTCTTTCTCCAAAGTCAACAAAGCACAAATGAATCTAAATCAAGCCCTTTTCCCCTTTTATAAAAGGAAAATGAAATTAGGGTTAGCCGACTGGACCTGTAATATGGTCGCGGTCTCCCCTATACCATAACATTTGTAACTTATTGGGAGATGAATCAATTTACACACATTTTACATGCACGAAATCATACACATCATACGCAACTCATCAAATTAAATCAAAAAAAATTTCAAAATATTGATTCATCTCTCGAGGGGGCATCACCATCAAATATCGAATCTGGGGCATCACATCAAATCTGGGGCACGACTTGCAAATCAAAAGAGCGACACAAAAAAAATTGCATTTGATCATAAATCATGATAAGGCATCATTTTCTTTGAAATAACATGTGCACACACGTCACTTCAAAGAGGGGCAAAATGTAGACGTATAAAAATGACCATATTCCTAAATGAATATTTTATGTTCATTTCTCTATTTAATTAAATCCAATTTAATTAAATTATCCATATTCTTCTATTTTATTAAGTAAATTACTCAATTTATTTAAATAAAATTCACTATACCCATTTAATGAATAAATCATTTTATTCAATTAAATCTCCCTATCCACTTTTAATTAAATTCAAATTTAATTAAATAGTTATCCTAAATTGAATAAATCATTTATTTCAATTAAATCCTATTATCCCTCCATCCACTTGCAAAATCCCAAACCCCTTTCTAATCCCTTCTAGAATCTTCTAATCACTTCTAATTAACCCAACCCCTCCTCTAAACTTTGTCACATCCCTAAGCAAAGGGAAGTCACTTCTCAAACCCTCAAAGTCTTTGATAACCATTAAAGGCTTTCAACCTTCAACCACTAAATGGCTCAAAGTCTTTGAAAACCATTGAAGGCTTTCAACCTTCAACCACTTAATCCCCAAAGTCTCCAATAACCATTAATGGTTAACTCAAACCCTCCTACATGGTTAAAACATTTGTTTTGACTCAACCTCTACCCAACCCAAAGGTCTCATCAGACCTTTAATGCTTTGACCATGATTATCTCTTAATCATTTGCACAAAGGTTTATCCTTGGATTAACTCTTAATCCAGGGGGTAAGCCTAACTTAGACTTGACCCATAGCCTTTAGATAACCATGAGGTCTTCTCAGGCCTTTAATGCCTCCAACCCCTTCTCTCAACCCAATCCTATATTGACACTTGTCACCATTTCATTGGTGCCAATTATGCACATGGATTCCCAACTTTCAAACTCAACCCTTGATTAAACCTTTCAATCTTGACCATCCATTGCCCTATTTGTGCTATAAATAGAGCTCTCATTCCTTCATTTTTAACAATCATCCTTCAAATTTGTAGCATCACACTTATGCTCAAATACATTCAAGCTTTTTCATTTCATATATGCTCATCATTTAGCCTCTCTTTAAATCAGGAAGTAGACTAAATATGCATGTTTAGAGTACTTTCTTTATCATTTTAGTTCAATCATAGACTAAATATGGTATGCTAGGATAGTATTCATACTAATCTTGTCATCTTATCATATAGTTTATTGCATTTTAAAATCATACATAGCTTTAGCATATCTTTCATACTAAAAACTATCAAAACATCCCTCGTTCTTGCATTTGCCATCCCTGAACCATTTTGCTCAGTGATCTGAGAGCAAAACATTGGTTTGAGGGACATTGTGAGATAGAGAACCATGGGACCCTCCTTGGGAAGCTAAGTAATACGTTATTACTCCATAGCTTGCACCAAGAAGTCCTGTGTGTGTGTGTGGACAAGTCATTTTGAAATATTTTCACATATCAAGTTTTATCGGCCCACTTTTCCCACATACACTTCCTTTATCACTGATGCTATCCATGAAGGATTAATAGGAATAAAGAATGGGAAGGTAGATAGGCCTTTTGGGTGGTACTCCCTCCTCATGCATTTGTTTTTATTCAAGGGTGGTAACTATTTTGCAAGTGGGATGGATATTGTGAAAGAGAAGAATGGAGAGAAGATGCCAATGCAGTTATGGAGTACAGTGCTGTCATGGGACAGAGAAGATGCAAGCTTCTTAAAGTTTGATAAGTGTTTTTCATCTAAGATTAGGACTCTTATCTGTTCAGAGAATCCAAGAGTCCCTAAGGTAATTTTGGAATTCATTAGGCCAAAAGAGTTTGCTGAGAATGTTAAAATTGTCCACAATTGGGGTGATATTTACTTATACCTTGTCTCCACAGTTTTCAGAGTATATGGTTTCAAAGGCACTCCATTTTTGTTACCCTATCAGGTCCCTCTTAAAGTGGGAATTGTAGAGATCCCCAGGCAGATTAGTGGTGTACAGGAGGCAGAGTTAACAGGCAAAGCTAAAGGGACCATTTTCCCCACAGTTACCATAGCACACCAATTTGTGATAATTAAAGGAGGTTGGAAGTGTTTTGAAGATTTCCTTCAACTGTATCATTTGTCAACTGCAGTATCTAGGTGTGCCGACCCTGAAGATTTCTTCAATGGCATGTTTAGAAAGAGGGCAATATGTAGAGGTAGACCCCATCAATTCCAGTTTCCTGAAGACCTCATTAGGAATGAGTTTGATTTAGATGAGCAAGAGCTGAGGAAGGAAAAGTGGGTGGCTTATAAAAAAGCTTTAGATTTTGTACACCAATTTGACACTAGCTACGACCCTTTGTCTAGCTTTCACCCTTTTGAGGAGAAGATAAAGTTCCTAATTCTTTGTTTTGAGGATGTGATGCAGACTTTGAAAGAAAACAGGGAGGTTTTAATTAAAAACAACCCTGAGAAAGCAAGACTGGTTCTAAGTAGGTCTGCATCCACTAGAGCAATCCCTCCTGGTGACTACATGTTGCATAAGAAGTCCAATTACAGTGTTTTGATGCCTACAACAGGGGAGCCCTCTACTTCAAAGGGGAAGAGGAAGATACAGGATGTCATTGACATTCAAGATAGCCCAAAGAAACAAAGAGTGGGTAAAGAAATACAATCTGATGAACCTTTGTACTCTCCATCTCAATCCCCTATCCATATAGGAGATGAACAGGTAGTAGCTGAGCAACTGTTGCAGTTAGGCAGCCTTGGAGAGATAGCATATACATATGATGAAGTGGAAGAGGGAATGCCAGAAGAGCCCCTTACTACTGAAATGAACATCACTGTTAATGAGTTCAAAGGCCAGGAGTGGGACCCTGAGATCAAAGAAGCCAGTGAAGATTTCTTGGCTGATGATAACTTTGTCACATCAGGAGCATTCATGCAATTTGTGTGGAAGCAGAACATTGACAAATATAATGCAAGGTGTGAAAAGAGAAAAGGTGAGAAGCCTCACAGAGATCCAACTATGGTGGAGGAAGAGATAAAGCAAGAAATGGCTTATGAGTTTAAGACCATCACTCCTGAGCAGGGAAGAGACAAGGTAGCATAGGCTGGGGTACTCATTCTCCCCGAATGGGACATAGTAGATGGCTTGGTTTTAGAGGCAGTAAGAAAAGAGACTAAACCTATGGAGGGAGTCACTTTCAGCAAAGACAATGCTGCAATGGTCATGTGGTCTCTTAAAAGAGATGAAAATAAGAGAAATAAGAACACCCCAGGGTCAAGTTACCTTGGTGGAATGATAGTAAAAAGAGTTCAGAGCACTGGGATAGTGGAAGTTGCAAGCACTGTGCTAGAGACTGCAAAGTTTAGTGTTGCAGTGGCAGAAAGGGAGGCTAAGGAAAAGGCAGATCTCCAGGTTAAGATGGAGACAATTTTAAAAGCCTATAATAGTGCCAAGGAAGAGGTAAGGGGTAAAGACAACATCATTGCCAAGCTACAAAGCCAGTTGGCAGGACAATAACATCAAGGTGAGTCTTCAACACTGGTGATCTCGTCTTCTCTTGTAAGACCTCCACCTACCAGCCCCATTATTGAGTTCCCACCATCTCCAGCACCTTCTGGCTCTCAATTGGTTGAGATCACTCTTCATGAGTTGGAGGATTTAAAATAGGCTCAAGCCTCGTATGCAAAGAAATATAAAGAAAGAGTAAGGGCTACAATTTCAAGTTTTTCCGACACCATGGGGGCCTCATTATTGTAGAACAACATGAGCAAGATTCTAGATATGTGGAATGAACTTAATGGAGACAAGGTCATTTTAATGCCTATTTTTGACAAGTGGAAGCCTAGAGAACATGATTTGGAGCTTATTTGTGTATCCTATGATGAAGCAAGGGCTGATCCTATTATCAAATCCACTTGTGATACCACAAAGGACTTAGTAAAATTAGCAGAAGGAATAGATAATGCAGATAGGAAGATCAATTTGTACAAGAAAGAGTACACTGATCAAGTATTTGAATTAATTGCAAGGGGTTTTTCTAGCCTAGTTCAATTGAAGGACAAACAAGTATGGCTTAAGGAATTAGAAGCCAAATTGTCAATTAGAATAAAAGGAATTATTAACTCAAAAGATGCTTCCTTTTTTGTCATAACAATTGAGGAGATAGAGAGAATCAAGTCTCATAATGGTTTTCTCAATTGAGAGGTTAACAAAATGAGGAATTCTTGGAAAAGGTTAGCCAAGGCAAAAGCAAAAGTGATTAACTTCGCATGGCCAGCTGATGATGTATATAATGAGTGGACAAGAAAATATGTCATACGGGATGTAGAGTAGTTAGAAGAGGTTGCAACTGGACAACAAGTAGAAGAAGCTGCGGAGGTTGAATTTGGACTTGTAACCGCGTTTGTAAAAGATTTTTGTAACTTCTTCTTGAAATGTAATGATTGTTAGAAACTCTCCTAGGAAAGTCTGAAGCTTTGTATGCATCCATATTGTTATAAATGGATACCAGGACTAGTAGAAAGAGGATTGCAAAGAATTGTAAGAAAACGCTGCAGAAATTTATCTGAGCTTTTCCAAGTTTTAATGGAGAATATTCGAAGGTTTCTTGTAATACTTTTTTGAAGAAAATATCAATATACAGACCATTGGTTTTGAGTTAGAACTTTGTGTTGTCTTCAAATGTGTTTGCAAGTGTTTACTGTTTCATTCTAAATAATCCAGGGTTAATTCGGTTGAATAGGGGTTGTAAGGCAACTTTCAGTAGATATGTTTATTAGCTTTTCTCTTCAGGAGGGGAATTAAATATGCAGGAATCACTTCTACCAGTAAATTCCTTATGAGATATTTTGAATCTTGATGAGCGTAGTTTAATTTGATATGAATAAATTCTTATGTGTGTTAGGCATATGTAGGGATCTACAGAAGCCAAACTAATGGGATATGTGGAGATATTTGATTGTGGGAGTATTGTTCAAACTTAGATGACTTTGTGACCTTGGATAAGGCACTAGTATAGATCAAGGTTGTCTATTACATATTTTGTAGGTCAATACTGAACATGAGTATAATTTTCATTCCTTTGTTTCAGTTAGTTTTAAGGTGATTAGATCCACTGGTTTTGGACTGGTTTGATATGGATTTATCTTTTGAAAGTGTGAATTTAATTCACAAAGGTATACCCACCTGGACTTTGACTAAGTCCAAAGTGTAGAAGGTTAATCAAACCTTGTCGTATGTTGTCTTGGAAGTTTCCTTCTCTTTAATATCTCTTCTGCACACAGAGTTATCATGTCACTATAAGGATGTTAAAGTGGATCAGATTTTGAAGACAACATATCCTACTAGTGTTTTGCTAATGTAGTAGATAATTCATTCTTTTCCTTCATTATCCTGTTGTGGAAGCAAAACTCCTAATGATGCTTCGGTGGTCGATACATAAAGTAATAATGGTTTTCCTGGAATTGGTGACATTAGGACAAGTGGTTGGATGAGATATGCCTTGATCTTGTTGAATGCATCCTCCCATTGATGGTCCCATTTGAAATGAACATTTTTGTGCAATAGATGAGTACATGGTTGACATTTATCTGCTAGTTGAGCAACAAATATTCTGATTGACTGGAGTCTTCCTTGGAGTGATCTGAGCTGACTTATATTCTTGGGAGATGCCATTTCCATGATTGCTTTAACCTTATCTAGATCCACTTCGATACCTCTAGCTGAAACAATGTATCCCAATAGCTTGCCTGAAGTGACACCAAAGGCACATTTCTTAGGGTTTAGTCATAGCTTGTATTGTTCTAACCGATCAAAGATCTTTTCCACTATCCCTATATGTTCTTCTCTATTGTATAATTTAGCCAATATGTCATCCACATAGTCTTCCATGAATGTATGCATCATGTCATGAAATATAGTTGTCATAGCTCTTTGATATGTAGCACCTGCATTCTTTAATCCAAAAGGCATGATGTTCCAACATAAAGTACCCCATGAACATGTGAAAGTTGTCTTTTATTGATCTTCGGGTGCTATTTTGATCTGATTGTATCCAAAGAAACCATCCATTAAAGAAAACATGGAGTGTCCAACAGTTAAATCTACAATGATGTCGATGTTAGGCAAAGGAAAATCATCCTTTGGACATGCGTTATTAAGATCTCTGAAGTCTGTGCATATTCTGATGCTTTTATCTGGTTTTGAAATAGGAACAATGTTGGATACCCATTGAGGATAGGCTACAGGTCTGATGAATTTGACATCCAATAATTTCTTTAGTTCTACTTTAATTAGAAGAGCAATATGAGGATGCATTTTCCTTAACTTTTGTTTGACTGGTTTGGCTTCTGGACTAACATTTAAGTGATGCATAATAAGCTCTGGATCTAAGTCTGGCATGTCTGCATATGACCAGGCAAAATTGATTTGTCATCATTTCAAGAATTCCACATATTGTTGCATTTCTTGCTCAGACAGAGAAGTCGCTGGATGAAGAATCTTTGGTTGCTTTGTTGTGCCAATGTTAACTGCCTCTGTTGGTTCGATCAAAATGGATGACCTTTCTTGATAATGCTCAGGTAAAGTGTCAAATCTCCCATCTTCCGGTGCCTCAATGAGTTTTTCACTGTTAGATGTGTTCTTTCTTTTTACTTTTTCCTGATCTAATGTTGCCAAGAAATGGTTTTCAGCATTAGACTTGATATTCTTTTCTTTATTTTCACTTTTGCGACTAGAAGATTTGGCACCCACTTGACTGGAAGATGCGTTGCTGAAATTCCTGGTGAGAGTTGTTGCAGGTTTGATTGCATTAAGATATACAGATATGGCATGGTCATTTGGAAAGGTATCAATGGCAGTATGTCCTTAATTTTCCCAATCAATAAGCTCGGGGTGGATTAGAGGTAGGAGTCTTCAGGTTGGGATGTTTCGAGGGTATCGAGGGTCATGATAGATGTATCAAAATTTTCAATATGTATGTCGATGTCTAGAACAAGACTCTCATTAGAATGACCTCTCATAATAAACTCTTGATCGTCCTCGGTTAAGTCCAAGTCAGCCGAATGTGATTCTAATTCAAGTGAACTAGTTCCTGACGTTTGTCCTGCATACGTGTGAACTACATTGACTCCTACATCTTCCTCAAAGAAATTTTCTTCAACTATTTCTTCAGAGTGATAGGAATCCCATTCCCATTCATTAGAAATTGTATCACTTGCAACCTGCAATCTACAGGTTTGTTCATATAGCATTTGATTTGTTTCTTTAGCTTTTCTTGTTATATCTTTTCTTCTTTCATATTCAACCTCTTCAGGACTAAGATTGAGTTCTGTCAATTTTGCTATGAGCTCTCCTTGACTTATATTAGCTTCTTTCTTGTTTTGATTGAGATTTCATGCTACTTGAGAGGTTCTTTTAGTTTGTTTTTCTTGTTGATTTGAAGCTTGCTTCTTTTCCCATTTCATGTCTGCTGGTGTTTGTTGCTTAGCTGATGTTTCTTCTCATTCAATTGCTAGTTGTTCTTGTGTGTTTTCATATTCCTCTTGTTGTTGACTAAAAGATGTGTCTTCTAGTAGATTGACTTGTCTATACCCTAAGCCTGTTTTGTTTGTAGTCTACTGAGTGTAAGGTTGGATAGGTTCTAAGATACCTTCTTTTCTTTTTCCTATAGGACCTGTTCCAGTGTATCCCATTTTTCTGAGAATGTTAAATCCTTTTCCATACTTTTCTGTAGGTATGCGGACATTGTTGATCTTTTGTTGAAATTCTTCATCCTTATATAGCCATTGTAGCACATCTTTGTCTTCTGTTTCCTCTGATAAGGTTCCAACACTAACAAATGCTCCATCAAATATCAAAAGATGTTTTACAATTGGTTGTTGTTTAGAGTTTGATGGTTTTCCAAAGGATTTAGGAGAAAGTGGTAATTGTGATATTGAATATTCTCTGTTCCCTCGATCTCTTAGCTACATTTGTTTTTCCATACTTGACAAGATAGAGGCAAATGATTGTTCCTTGGATTGTGTGTTCGAAGATGATGCCTCCCTATTATGAGGAACAATGACTTCTTGAACTGGTTTAAGATTACTACAATACTAAAATGGATTTGAATCTGATGAGATCGCGATTGCTTGCCCACTATAGGGAAACTTTAAGCACTGATAGTATGTTAATGGAACAACTTGTATGTCATGTATCCAGGGTCTTCCCAAGAGTAGGTTGTATGATAAATCTAAGTCTATAACTTGGCATGCTGTATCTTTCTGCAAAGATCCCACTTTGATGGGTAACATCACAATTCCTTTAGAGGAATGTTCTTCTTCATCATAGGCTTTAATGGTGATCTTTTTCTAGGGATCAATTGCATCTTTTGAATAAGCTAGAGCACGAACAAGACCCAAAGAGAAGATGTTTAAGCTAGATCCTCAATCTATTAGGACATGTTTAACTCACATCTTATGAATGATGACTTCGATATGCAAGGGAGCATTATGGGGATGTTGCAAGGACATGTCATCTTCTTCGGTGAATGATAAGCAGTGAGGGGTTGTGAGGTATCTCACCATGGTTTGGAATTGATTGATATCAAGATCTTTGGACATTGTTGTATCTACTAATGCTCGTTCAAGAATTTCTTTGTGTGCAGGTGAAATCTTTAAAATTTCTAAGATGGATATTTGTGCGGGTGTCTTCTGTAATTATTCCACTAGATTGTATTGTTTTGTAGTGGATGATGTGTTTGTCGTAGGACCCAACAAAACAACTTTCGCTTTGCTTCGTGTGATAGCATGAGCAGGTTCTTGATTTTGTTTTTCTTTAACTACAATCATGTTTACCATATTATCATATGTATGAGCATATTTTACCTTTGCTTTACCCTTGCCATTATTTGTTGTTGATGATTCACCTTTCTCATAGTTTGGAAGAGGAGTTTTAAAAGTTGTATGAGATTCATTCGTTGTATGTCCATCCACAATTATTACTCCATGATCAATCAAATCTTGGATGACATGTTTCAACCGCTGAAAACTATCTATGTGAAGTCCCTTGTTTCGATGGAAACCACAATAATGGTTATCATTCCACCAAGGTGGTTTTATTTGCGGTTCGTAGTTCCTTTCTTCTGGTAAAGTGATCAATTTGTTTGCGAGAAGCGTCTTTAGTGCTAACCCAAGGGGTTCACCAATGTTTGTAAATTGCCTTCGAAAGAAATTTTTGATAGTTGCTTTTTGGTGATGGTTGTTTTGCTGAGCCGCTGCTGAGTGGGTGGATAAATTAAAAACCGGTTGCTTTGGTTTCATATTGTTGTTATCCACTATTCCATCATTGATGATATTTTGATTTCTATTCCAAAACTTTGGCTTATCATTGTGGTTGTTGTTGTTATTAGTGTTGTTATTGTTAGGAGGATGAACTCCGTCTTTGTATATTTTCAACTCACCTTTCTTTATCATGGCTTCCTCGATTTTGATTCCATTATCAATCATTTTTCCAAAACTTTGATTCCCTTGCATTTTTAAGTAATAACTCATTTGATCATTTAAGTTGTCGATGAATATGTCCATTTTTTCATACTCTGGCACTGTACGAGGATACTGCAAAGCTAACCGTCTCCATCATTGTAAAAATGGTATTACATAGGTCTAGCATTGTTACTTCATGTTGTATGTTGTAAAAGTATTGTGAAACAACTTATCCACCAACTCTGAGAATGATCTAATTCCAGGTGGAAGTTTGGAGAACCATTCCATAGCTAGTCCAGTTAAGCTTTTCGAAAATAATCTAATTAAGTAGGTATCCTCATGTGCAAATTCCATACTCATTGTGCAAAATTCTTGTATATGATCTTGAGGGTCAGTGCTTCCAGCATATTTTTTGTATCTAGGAGTTTCAAAACCTATAGCAAATGGTATCATATCTAGATTTTTATCGAATGGATAAGGACAAATTTCTTGAAGTGAGTATCTTCTAACATTTCCTCTATGCATATCTTGAATTTGTGTTTGCAGTGTTTGTAGTTGTTGTGTGAGAGTTGTGATAGGGTTATCAACATGATTTGTTCTTTCATAACTGTGATTTTGCGTTCTAGGAGGATCTGGATCTCATCTTGTTTCATCTCTAGTACTTCTTGTATCTTCATTGAATTGAATGTTATTCAAAATTTCTACTTCATCTCTTTTGGGAACATAAGTTTCTTCATTGGTTCTAGTGTTACTAGGAATTGATGTGTCATTCATTTTGAGACCAAAATATCTTCATATTGTTCATTATTAGGGGGAGGATCACTTTTATTTTGTGTCAATTTGTTCACATCAAAATCTTGGGGGAGTGTAGTGCTAGATTTTGCTAACATTAGGAAATATTTTTCTTTTCCTCCCTCCAATAATTTGTACATAAATTTATCAAATTGAGGATCCTTTTTGATGTCTCTGATATTTTATTTTGTTATTTCTCCTTCAACTTGTATTTCATCTTCATGTTCCATGGTTATATGCTCTCCAGTTGTTTCTAATGTTTCAATTTCCATCTCTGTGATTCTTCGTCTCTGAGCTCTAGTTAAAACGGGCATACATGTGTGTTAGATATTGCTGCTAGAATTCGATTATCCAAAAGTTGTTTTGATAAGTGATCAACGGTCAATGTAAATGTGATAGTGCGATATGACATGAAAAGATGATCCAAGTGTTTAAAAGTTTGCAAGTTTTTTGATCTTTGGTGTAGGAGTGCAATGATGACGATTTGATAAAAACCAAGTCTAGTAGGAATGATATATCCTACAATGTAGGACAAGATTATCCTGACCAAATGTTTTACTTTCATGATAGAGGATGATAGATCTTGATGAGAAACTATGTTTGAGTGATCAGTTTACCAAAGAGGGTGATAATGCACTTTGAGATGTTTAGATCTTGAACTTCTTGAGGGTGAGCACTTGAAAATATTGAGGTGTTTATGTTCTAAAGTCTGATTTCGATGGATGATAACTTGATCAAGCAAAAAAAGGAGGCAATCCAAGCATAGAGCGACATATAACTGGTGTTTATGATTACTGCAAATTGATCAAGCAAAAATGACAGATCTGAAAAAGGCATGCAGGACACAGCTCTGGACCGGCAAAAATAGAGACTTGTATGACAAACTATACAACCCCAAATGACAAAAGATACAAGACCATATGACAAACTAGGATTTTCATGTGAAAAAGAATAGGCTCATACGACAATACTTTCTAAACCATATGATAAAACAGATGCCTCGTATGATAAAGCATACTAAGCAAAATGACAAATCACCAGTTTGTACGACAGACTTTTCTGAGCCATACGACAAAATAAATGCCTCGTACGACAGAGAACATGTCAGATAAAAATATGTTTGTTTGGTCAAATTTTGATCACTGAAGTCTAATGTTTTGCTTATGTTTTCTAGTTTTAGATGTCTTATTTTTCAATTTAGGGATGAATACACAGCAAACACGCGATATGATAAGTGACCACAAGGATGCTAAACCCTAAGGAAGTTGGCTGAGAGAGAAAACCTTTGCTTGCAAGATTAGGTACACACCCAATAGCTAATCAGAATACGACTCCTGAGTCTCACGCAATGGATTCTCAATGCCGTATTATCCGACTCCAAATGCTAATGGGGGCATGATATGGCAAGTGTCTTGGGAGAGTTACTATCTCTCTTGCACAAAGATTATCACCCTTTCGGAGGTGAATCAAGTAGCTTCTAATTTAACCAAAACTAGTAAGGGATTCGTTCGGCGCGTCGGGGTATAATACTCAATTAAGATGTCTCCCAGCCTTGAAAACCAAGGTTTGCTATACCCAAAGGTATGGAGGAGAGCTAGTCCCGAGCACTGTCGTTGACTTTATTTTCATCAAATCACATTTATTTTATAGTGGGTTGGATTACTTGGTGTTAGCCTTTCCCACTTAGGTCATTCCCCTCTTGTCAGCCTTAATAGATAAGAGTTATTAGCTCCTCGGGAGGGCAGGCCCGCTAAAGATATGCACTAATGAAAGTAAAAGATGAGTCTAGCTTTCTGATCACCTAAGAAAGGTGAGAGCATACTCACCTATCATCAAAAACACAAAATACATGATTGTTCATTCCTTTAGCAAAAGACAAGTGTGCTTAGAAAAATTTAAGAAATACACCAAGTTTTGTGGAATTCTTCTTAGGCAACCTGCAAAATAGATCCATTAGTAATCATGATGTGTTTGGTTGAAATAAGTCTTTGGCTAGCGTATCTTCGACAATTGTCCTGCAAAACTAGTTAGACTATCAAAAAGCTCATAAACAAACCAAGGTTAGCATTAATAATGGTTGGATTAAAACCCGAAAACCCTAAAATGCAGTCTATTTAAAGAAAACAGAAGCAAAAAGTCGTACGACAAGCTTTACCAGCTCGTACGATAGAACTTTAGATCTCGTGAGAATGTAGAAATAGGCTCGTTACGATAGAGAAATGAGCTAATACGAGTAAAGAATGATTATCGTGCCAACTCAAAAAGAAGTTTGTACGAGCTAGCAAAGGAGCTCGTACGAGTTTCTGAACCAGACTCGAGCAGAGATGAATGTTGATGAAGCTTGAGAGGCCAAAAATGATAATTCTGGCACCACGATGGGCGCCAAAATGTCGTGCCTGTGAAGTGTATACCTGCAACTGTAACACAAAACACTCAATAGATCATTACAAGCATGGTTAGCAAATTTAAAACAAATAAAGATAAAACCAGGGCTAATCAATCTATCGCCTCCTAATAAATGCGAGTGTAGATTTTCTCTCAGATCTGAATAAGCAAACTCCAGTGACTTGACTACATCTAGATGGAGGATTTAGGATGATAATGATGAATTTAAGCTAGAAAGATCATGATTAATCTACATGATTCAACAATTATGCTAGAAAATAAGCTAGATCTAAGATGCAATTTCCTATAATAACAATGCTCAAATGATATGCTAAGAGATACTATGCCTATAGTAACATTGCTTGAAATGCAAATGAGATGGGATGATAATTGCTCCAAAATGGGGTCTATTTATAGGATTTCCAAGGTTAGGGGTGAGGTGGCAAGAATCAACAGTCAAGATTGAGTCTGAAGATATCAATGGTGAAATTGGAGGAGGTTGGAAAAGAGGTTGGATGAAAGGGAAAATTTGTCATCTCTATGGTGACAAGTGTCAAGAAGCTTCTAGAGAGGTTGGATGAAAGGGAACATTTGCTATCTCTATGGTGACAAGTGTCAAGAGGCTTCCAAGAGAGGGGACATGTGGCCCAAGAATGCTATGTGTCTCAAGGAAAGAGTAGGTTTAATGAAACCTAGGGTTAGATAAAAGGGGTTAGGTTAGGTGGTTAGAAGTTAGGAGGCATGTGGGTAATTTGAATTTAAAAATTCAAATAAGACTAATTAATTCTCAACAACTCATAAATTGATTTGTTTTAATTAATTAGGGGATTAGAAGAATTAATTGAAGATGGGGGAAAATTAATTAATTTGAATTAATTAATCAAAGGGGATTATGAAACTGAACCTTTTAAATAAATCCTTAGATTTATTAATAAGTAGATGAAAGTGGGAATTTAATCAAATTCCTGATGAATTCCATTAAATTGGGGAGGGGGATTAATTAAATAATTGCTTATTCAATTAATTATCTTCAGACCATTTTTAGGTGTATACAGATGTGTCTCCTCAAATGAATATGATATCTTTATCTCATAAATATTTTTGACATTGTGAGATTTTGCTAAGATCTAGAGGCAATGGAAAGCACAAATAAGAGAGAACAAAATAGATGATAGGAATAAACTGTATTCTATCAAGATGAAAGTACTAATCAACTGGATCATCAAGCGTTGTTCAATAGTTTCTAGTACAAACAATGTAAATGAGCCTTCTTATATAGGCAAGGCTATATGGATATGTGAGCACACAAACATGACATGTGGCTCAATAAGAAACAAGGGTAGGTAGGAAATAGGTGTGGGTAGGTAGGAGAAACAATAAAATATTCCACATGAGGTGGAATGTAACAACAAGATAAGACCAACACCATAAAAGGTTGAAATTCTCCTACACAAACTATCCCAATGTGGCACAAACACCCAAGTGTCTCATACCCAAACTACTATTAAATGCATGTACCTAAGTAAACTTAAGTATAGTGTAATAATATCCATGATATATAATTATTTATACTAACACCCCCCCTCAAGTGCAACTTAGGGGAATGCACTAAAGTCTACAATGTAACTAAGCGATGCAAGATGGCTCCCAGCTACGAGGCCATGTTAGGTACCCATGTACAAATGCAAATGCAATCTCCCATAAATGAGGAAAGAGAGAAAAACCCAATGGGAAAAAACTCCCCCCCAAAAGAGAGATGAAAAAAGCACACAATGCTCTCAATGATGAAAAGAAGAGACCATGAAGCCTCCCCCCCTCAATGTTGAATCTCCTGCAAAGATGGTCCAATGATGTTGACCAAAAATACCTCCCCAAAAGGAAGAAAGAGAGCCAATTCTACACCAAAAATGTCAAAGTGTGACAAAATCAGGTACCAAGTCGATGACGATGAATCACTTGCCGCAACAAAATGAAGATCAAGCATGGAGACAACCTGCTTTGAGAATCATCTGGATACTTGTAAATAGAAGAAATAGTGGTACAATCAAAGTCTCACAAGAGCCATGCACAAATGTGTACAATCTAAGTCTCAACTGGAGCCATGCACCAAGTCTCACAAGATATTCCTAATCTATGTGTACAAGAGGATTACATCAAATATGTGAACAATGACAAGATACAAAGAGGCATGGTACTTTATGATAGTGTGAGTACAACATTGCTCAAGCAATAGCATACATCATGATAAAATATTCAAATGTGGAAACATGAAAATGATGCCACCAACAAAGAAGCCTTGTAGAATACTACAGATGAAGATGCCTCCAAATGAAATTTCACCAAGAGATATAAATGAACAACTAACCCCCCATAAAAAGACCATGTTGGCACTTGAAAATAATGGCAAAGTGGACTTATAATTTCAATGATTATAACTTCTCAAAATGAGATATAAGAGACTTCAACAAATTCTACTAGTGATCTAAACTGAGATCCAAGCAAAATACAAGTACCAAATAGGCCAAAAATGACCAAATATTGAAAGTACAATATCCACTCAAAATCACTGCAAACTAATGGCAGATTATGAAAGTAGACAAAAAATTATGCACTCTAAAAAAAAAACGGCACCTGAAAAGGAGGTCGTATGAGCACAAATGAAGCCTCCAAAGTTGTAAAAAATCAGGATTTCACAATTTGCGAAAAAATTGTATCCAAAAAATAGAAAAATCCCGCACCACTATACATGTCACAAAATTCTACCCCAAGACAAAAAAAATTGCTCAAAAAAAGGAGTCCAGATGAGTGAGATATCACTATTTGAAAATTGTTTGCAAAATTATAATTTCTGGAAAATTTCCGCCACAGCTTCAAACTTCAAATGCCTCTAGATTTGGCCTCCAAAGTCCGATTTGGATGAAACAAAAGGCATAATTGACTTTCTTGGACCTCTTCAATCCAATGGTGGCCTCATATTTGACCCATCAAGCTTCAATAATAACCTATAATAGAAAGCTCCAAAATGCAAACCCCAAATAGCATCAAATTTTTCTCAATTGGCAAATCAATGACACTCTAATGGCTCTGATACCATGTGATATTTTGTCAAGATCTAGAGGCAATGGAAAGCACAAATAAGAGAGAACAAAATAGATGATAGGAATAAACTATATTCTATCAAGATGAAGATATTGATCAACTAGATCATCAAGCGTTGTTCAATAGTTGCTCGTACAAACAATGTAAATGAGCCTGCTTATATAGGCAAGGCTATATGGATATGTGAGCACACAAAAATGACATGTGGCTCAATAAGAAACAAGGGTAGGTAGGAAATAGGTGTGGGTAGGTAGGAGAAACAATAAAATATTCCACATGAGGTGGAATGTAACAACAAGGTAAGATCAACACCATAAAATGTGGAAATTCTCCTACACACACTATCCCAATGTGGCACAATTACCCAAGTGTCTCATACCCAAACTACTATTAAATGCATGTACCTAATTAAACTTAAGTATAGTGTAATAATATCCATGATGAATAATTATTTACACCAATAGACATAAATATGTCTTCTCTATGTTTTTCCAAAACCAAATTGATGGATCAATATATAATCATGATTGCAAGCTAGTCCTACATGAAATTGTCCCTGTATTTAGAAAAAACTATTGCTCATATGTTTTTTTGATCAACATAAATTTTGTTTTCTCCTTCTATCAACTATTCACTTTTGGATATTGTTAATTACTATAGTTGATAGAAGGAACAAACAAAGGGTAATACTGGTGACAGTTTTCATTTTGGTACTAAAAGGGAGTAAAACCATTAATTACCATTTGAATGCTCTAGCATGATCTCTTAATATTTTATGAATGATTAGTTGATTAAGAGATGACATATGATTACAACAAGTGTAATAAGTCTTTTAATACTATCATACGATATCAAATAATGTAAATGTGTCTTTGGTTAGCTATAGTTGGAGAAAATTAAAGGGAACCAATCAACCATAATTTGGATTTTGGATATGACAAGTTTAGCCCTATGATTCCCACCCACCTGATCAATCCCATAATCTCCCATCCCAAGAAAGAGATAGCATTAGTGGGCCATCAATCAATGGGAGAGGGAGAAACAATAAAGCCACTCACCCTCCAGCAACAAAGCCTTGTCAAGCCTAAGGTAGTGCCACTCAACCTTATGAAATGGTCCACCCTATCATCCATCCCATCCAACCTGACCTTTGAATTGATTGGAGCATCCCATACTATAGTTCCCTCCCGCCTTGGCCCCTGCTATTATATGGGGATGAGAGATATAGTGGGAAATAGATATATTTGCTAATAGAAGAGGGTGATTCACTCCAACCAACACTCTACCCTTCATAGAGAAAAATCTCCTGGGGTGTAGATAGACTAGAGGGGGAAGGGAGATGTGGGGATAGGGATTATAGTGCCACTAGAAAAAGGAACACCTGTGGGAGCATCTCTATTGAAGAACCATTTTAACAGTACAAGTGTTTTTGTGCCATGAGGAATGACCATGGAAGTATTGAAAAAGAAGAAGTCTTGCAATTGGGCCATCTGCTCTATTCATTTTTTCTGATGAGTCCAAATCAAATAGGCTAGAGAGAAAATGACCCTATAGAATGGTAGGGGGCTCCTTGATTGATAAAGAGGGCCTTTTTTCCATTTCATACATAATATGAATTGAATCAATCTATTGTTTTATCTTGTGGGAATTGGTCATCACTCGTTGCCTATTGCACAACACTAGATCCATGTTTAACCTGATGGGGTGGGGTGATAATTGAAAGCAAGAAAAATGTAGAAGGTTAGTTGAACATGCTAAATTCATAAAACAATATGAAACAACTAAACTTTTACATTCCCAAGATCCTCAGATTGAGCTAGAAGTGGATGTGCCCAAGCTCCACTTGATTTTCTACTTTGATGGTTTGATGTGGAATTCTCTCCAATTGCTACACAACAATGGTGAATTGATGAAGGGAATAAGTGGATTAGATTAGTGAATTGGGCATTATGATGGCAATATGAAAGGATTGGATGACAAAATGACTATAATATGGATGCAAGATGAGTGATTAAGAAAAAAAAATAACATGTAATTACTAATGAAGTGGATGATTTGGTGAAGGGAGGAGACTCCAATTTATAGACTTGAGAATTCAAAATGGATGGTTGAGATCAAAGGATAATGGAAGGTTGAGATTGAGTGAGAGAAGGTGAGGTGGCTTGGTCTCTTAGCCTTGTGACAAGTGTCACAAGGTGAAGTGTCTTGGGAAGAACACTTGGCATGGGGAAGAGGGCAAGGTATGCTCACACATGTGTGAGCACATCTTGGGAAGAACATGAAGATGACAAGTGGAAGCATTTTTGGAAAATTGTAAGAGTTCTAGGTTTGAGAAGGATGACATGTGGCTAGAAGGGGAAAGCATAGGGTAGCCCTAATGGAGAAGAGCACTCACATATGTGTGAGCACCCTTGGGTCAAAGATGAGGTGGATGATAAAGTGAACCTTGCATGCAAGCTCATTTATGAGAGGCAATCACATGTGAACCTAGGTAGGTGGGATGAATTTAAAATTGGGGAAAATGCTAATGATGATTAGGATTGGGTTAATTAGGCTTGATGAAGGGGGCTAAATGGAGGGTTTGTAGGAATCAAGATATTACTTAATTAATTGTGCAATAATTAACTAATTGGCATTAGGGGAAATATTGAAGAAACTGGCTAAGGTTGAGGATTAATTCAAATTTCAAAAGAATTAGGGATTTTATAAAATTAATTGATAAATTTATTATATGGCTAGGGGATAAAATGAATTAAATATAATCTAATTAATTTTAGGTGTTTACATTTTGTCCCTCTTTTATGTGGTGGAAATGAGTTGACAATGGGTAAAAGAAAAAGATGCCCCAACGAGGAAAATGGAATGCCATAGGCAGGATGCGGGTAAGGGATGCCCCCTCGAGAATTTAATCAAAAAATTTAAATTTTCCAAGAAAATTTTTTGAAAAGAAGGAAATGAATGAAAAAGAAAGGGACGAGGAAAACAAATAATATGGTGAAGGAATGAAGCAAGAAGAAGGAAAATAAAGCAAAAATTTGGGGTTAGAAGGGTAGAGAAAGGGCATATATAGGCCATATGGGGCTCATGGGAGGGTCACTTTCACACACCCATTGCATAAGCGAGAGAAAGCATAGAGCATGATGTTGATCCTTCATCAGCGTCGATAGCAAGGAGAGCATGTTCGATGTTACCATCAACCACTCGAGCATGGAGACCTGGTGAGTACTCGATCACATCTCTGTGATTTAGTAGGTAGGTACAATTAATGCAAATTTAATGATAGATAAGAGGGTACAAAAGGTAGGGTGAAAATGTAGATCGCCAATTTGGTGTTTGCGCCCTTCTAGCGATGCCTCCGCCTAAAGAGCTACATCTGCACATATGGGGACCATCTATGAGGGAAAAGGGGTGCATACCCAGATGTTGGTCCAATGATCGGTGTCTTCACTTGGGCAATACAGGGGAGCATTGCAGATCAACGTCTACACTTGTGGAATGATGCATGCACCTCAGGTTCGGTGTCTCTTCCTAGGAGAGACAAACAAGAAGGCAAATAACTAGATAGGGAAATGGCAAGTGAGGGGATGCTCTGATAGGGATGAGAGGGAAAATGACTAGAAAATAACTAATTGGTGTATGTTTGTTGGATGTAGGAGGTACTAGCTTCGATTGAGTCTTAGGAGTACTGGTTGCCAACCATGGCACTAGGAACGAGATTGTTATTCATGGAGTGCATGGCATTCATGGTTTTGGGACTAGGCCATTTGTCAAAGTGGTTGCATGTGCATTTTCACAACACGCTGATGTCTACTTTACTTGAGATGGCATAGTGACACTTGCACCTTTCATCTACTAATAGGTGAGGCCTCAATCACATTGGAGGGTGTTTGGACAATCTTATGGCTACCGATTAGAGGGTTCATCCCTCAGTACAAATTAAAGGATGAAGAACACTATCTAAGAATACTATGTTGGACTGATGACTTACCTATGGACCGCACATAGATGCACCTAGAGTTAGCCATGGAGAGGAGGTGATGGATCCCGAGGTTCATCTTATATCTAGAAGGTCTCATCAACGGGTGAGTGATGTCTAATCTTAGTGGCCATGGTTTTTTGATCAGGTGGTCTAGATGCCTATATAGGAAGATGCTTATGGGGAAGCAGTACACTAGGGGATACACCATGCTCAAGTAGTTGTACCATGGTATCCACATTTGTATATATTGGGGGTATAAGAGCTTAGGCACCAATGTGACTTTATTGCATATTTGGGCATTTGCGTATATTGTTGCATGTCGACCGATAGGGGTCAAAGAGTGGCGGCCCAATCATCCATATATCAATAAGTATAGAAGCCTCCTCTATTATACATGAATGGGAGCGATGGGATTTTGGCATTGGTGCATCGATGAGATGCAAGATTTCAATTAGAGGCCTTACAAGATATGCGAGGCCTAGATGAGGACTAACATTACCTCATGTTTGTTAAGACTCAATGCTGGTTGATGGGTCAAATGGTCCATGTCATAGATTAGTATTTTCCACATAGGATGATGTGCTAATTTGACCTATAGCGGGATATTATGGGAGATGAGAGGACACATTCGTGGATCACCTGCGAGACTAGCACTTGGGGTGATTCCATAGAGCTAAAGAACACTCACAACAACTTCATTTCGATGACATCGATGTCATGGTATCCTCAAGAAAACATTGTGGAGACTAGCATGATTGGGGCATACAACACATGGTAGGAGGTGCACAGGTCAGTGAGATTGAGCATTCTAGGTGTGTTGGAGCTAGATGAGGCCACACCAGTAGTCGACCAAGCCTGTGGGAGGCAAGGGGGATTAGGGAGGGGATGAAGATGTCCCCATGGAAAATCCCAAAGCTAGAGGAGAGGAGAGAGGTGGATAGAGGGCACAACCACTACCAAGAGTGAGGAGATAGGTTAGGAGGGGACAAGTTCCTCCATAGGCATTGGTGTAGGTTACTCAAGTATAGGCACAAGGTTTGCATGTACAAGAACAACCCATGTCACAGGTACATGTGCCGACACAACCACTAGTATAGCCATAACTACATATCACTCAGGTGATGCTTGATTCAATTATGGCTATGATGGACATAAAGAGAGCTCGAGCAATGAATCTATAGGATGAGGTTTTCTAGGAGAGGGCCATGACAGACGTAGAGTAGGCTCAAGCTGATAGTTTACAAGTCGAGTGGAACAAACTACAAGTGGCTCTATAGGTAGCAGTAGGGGAGAGGGATTCCTAAAGGATAGATGTAGAGGTGACAAAGAAGGCTAGATATAGGCTTCCAGGAGTGGGGAGATGGTGGTATGGATGGAGGAGATGGACATGGAGCTAGAGGGATTGAGGGAATAATGAACACAAACCTAGGAAGATGCCACCTAATTGTGAAGAGAGAGGGATGTGGCACGATATTCCCTAGCACCACCAGGACTCACACACACGTTTATAGAGTTGATGGAGGCATGATAGATGATGGGGAGGCTCTTATGAGAGACACAATATTATAGGGGGTTGTACCAAGATACAGTGGTTACAAACTAGCAATCTCCTTATTTTGCCAAGAGGATAGAGACAAGGTAGACTTGATTGCAGACCTTTGGAGAGTTAGTAGGGATGAGATCTTTGTAGTCCCCACCACCAAGTCCCTCGAGAGGATGGGCATATCTTACTACACCTGATAAAGAGAGCATCAGGTAGAGTGCAGCCTATGGACCCAACCATTTTTTTTATGACCCTGCAGGGTTATATTTTATTGTACTATGATTTGACACATCATATATATATATATATATATATATATGATATGACTATGATTTTTGGTGGTGATTCATTTTTTGTTGTGTATGAGTATGTACATTTATTATGGATTGTGATGGACTATGTGATGGTTGTGGATAGTGATATTTATGCTTATGCTATGATGATTATGATGCTCCTACCATGTGTTTGATGTAGGATGCATGGATGTATGCACATGCCTATATGATGCTTTTTTATGACTATATGATATGCATGGATGCTATGTTTGAATATAATTGTTATGATCATGATGGATATGGACCTAGCATATGTTTCATGCAGGATAGATTATGTATGCATGTGAGTTTATGCTTTGTTTATGATGATGTTGATATGAGAGCCCGACTATTGTGATGGACACAGGATGAGTTTACTATGATGTATAAGTGTATCTAGGTCATGTAGCTGTGGTGGATATGATGTATGATAATATAGATGGATGTGTTATAATGAATATGATTATGATGTATTTTTGTGATTTTTATTGTTATGATATGCATAGGGAATAATGAAGTGCAATTCTTTATGGATGAATATGCAATGACTCTTAATGACATGACTACAAATGATATTAATATGAAAGGAATCCTAAAATGGAAATGATATGACAATGAAAATTATCTAAAATGATAATGATGTGAAATGATAATCATGGGATGAAAATGATATAAATAAACATGATATGAAATGAAAATGAAAGTGATCTAAAATGAAGATGGTATGAAACGAATCCTAAAATGATATGAATCTTAAAATGAAGGTGCAAATGAAATTAATCCTAAAGTGAAAGGTAATGTACTAGTTAATAATGCAATGAGTAATGTTCATGCAATCTAAAACATGTAGTGGAACAATGAGTGCGAGTGACTAAATGTAAACTAATACTTGTAATGAGAGGATGAAATTGAATGCATGCAATGAATACAACCTAATGAATAAATGAAATTTGAATGAATGCAACCTAAGCATGTAAGGTGAGGTGAAAATGCAAATGAAGATGTGTATTTTTGTGATGTGCCAACCATAGTACAATAAAATAGGTGGATAGAAGAAGGGGGGAGAGTCAATAAATTAGAGTCTCAGGAATATGAGAGGATGAATGGGGGGAGTGGTTTTAGTATTGTGTATTGTGTGGAGATAATTCCTAGGTTTTCATATTGCAATGAATTATCTACACCACTGACTATATAAATTAAGATGTTGTGAATATCCAATGCATGTGGACTAGACTCTCAAATAATAGGCTATCTCTATGCGCGCAAGTTTGTAGATAACCATGATGGAATATATGAGAGACTTATAGGATCATGCAAGAGAAACCATCAAATGGTATGCCCCAATATACTTCAACCAAGACATACCAAGATATAGGATGATCAAGGCAGTCTTGAATAGGTATAGGCATGGGACACAAAATAAAAATCAAAGCAAAAAGATTAAGCATGGAAACAAACCACATGGCCAACAAACATATCTTACCAAGAGTAGGATATAGATTTTGATAGATTTCCAGACATGGGAAGGATTTATTCTGATGGGCATGATGATACAAGGAAAAAGACAAGCTGATTGTGTGGGGTTTGCGAATGGGAGGATTTCCACTTGGATTTGATTAGCACATTGTGGGTAGGTGTTTTGTCGATGTGCAATTCAAGACTGTTGGCATTTTTGATGATTATGTTGTGATTGTCATTGATGGACACACGCTTGCATTGAGATCATTTTTGTATGTATGAATTATGCTCAGCCGACAATTGTTCCAACCAGTATGATGCATTATAGTCTTTAAACTATTGGTGTTTTGCAGAATGTGTTTATCGGTCTGAAGCGGTATGTAGACCCCAAGCGGTTCAAGGATCTCAAGCGGCACGAAGGATCAAAGTGGCAGAACACATACTTCCTAGTCTTCATTCTGTCAAAACCGGCAATCGGCATTTTGCTTGAACAGGTATTTTGTATGAACCGGTAATACTTTGTGATGAGTTACCAACCGACATCTTGTGATGAGTTACCATCCACCGATTGTTTGACAGTGCTGACACTTTAACAGTGCTTTTTGTGTCATGTTACCAAGTATGTCCAGGTTCATTGAACCTAGGAAATTGTAATGTAATCCTATTGGACCAACATGAAATTGGATTCCTTTATAAGGATGTCATGTCTAGGGTTTTAGGTTGTTGATAACGATGTTACTGTGACAGTGGATATTGTGGCTAGGGTTCAAGGTGGTTGAGGAGTTAGAGAGAGTATGAATGTGTAGAAGATTGAAGTAATGTTGGAATGCATTAGGAACGAGCTATCAAGGATCTAACCAAGCAGTCTGTGCTATTAGCTAGATCAATCACTTGTTGATTACTCACATCTTTGACAAGTCTGTAGCCCTTAACCGGGTAGGCCCAAAAGCCTTTTGTAAATCCTCTAACAAGGTGGTTCACATCTGTGGATCTAAAATCCTCTAGCAAGGTAGTCTTTAAACGGACTTCTCTCCGAACAAAGATTGAGATTCCTAACAAGATCTGTTCTAGTAAAGAACATTGTAAGACCTTAACCGGTCTGACCTTAACCGATCTGGTTCCTATTCTACAAATAGTTACTTGTGAGTTCCATCTCACCATGGTTTTTCCCATTTGGGTTTCCACATCAAAATCTCTTGTGTTATGGTGTTTGTGCTTTTGTGGGTGAATGCATTATTAGCTATTTGGTTATCATGTGTGTTAACCGGTTTGTCTGCTAAACTGGTTTACTAATTTACTGTCACTCTTGTAAAGTGTTTAAGTGCAAAGATTTTTGGCATACTAATTCACCCCCCCTCTTAGTATTCATCAAAGACAAGATCAAATAGACGGGAAGCTTAGTGTCATGGGATAAAGCTCAGTGTGATTGGAAAATCCTTATTCATTGCAATCGGACTTAGCTCATTGGATCATTTGGGAAGAGGAGTTGATGGAAGAAAAAGTGGTATGGGATGAAAGTGCATGACCAAGGCCAAGAATTCTTATATAGGGTTGTAGTGGGGGGAAATGGTGATGAAGGCTGTGTAGACACTTAAAAATAATTATTTTAATTATTTTTAATTCCTCGCATAATTAATTAATTAATTAATTATGTTAATTCAAATTCCTCTCAATATTAATTAAATATAATTAATATTGTCACTATAGCATATGATTGATTTATTTAATAAATCAATCCCTTTCTTTATTCTTCTAGAAAAATCAAATCCTCACAAATCTTCCTCTTTACTAATTAATTTCAATTAATTAGTTAACCTACATGATTCATACAAATCATCTTCTTAATTCATTCTTCTAGAAAATCCCTAAACTCACTTAACATTATTCTTCTAATTTTTTATTCCCTCCACTCATTCTCTCTCCTAGTCAAATTATCCGACAAATATTAATCCCACCTAACATTTCCTCTAATCCCCCTCCTAATGAGTCATTAATGGTTAATCATCATGATTAGTCACAAAGTCAACTCTTTGTCCTTTTCATCCAGCCACTAGCTTTAAATGCTCTTTTCCTAGGTGAATGTAAGATTTTCGAATTCACACATTCCTCTAGGCATCCCCTCTCCCAAGGAATTTTTAATTCCTTTTTATTCCTCCAATCCCCATGATATCCTTTTTTGGAGAATTTTTAATTCCTCCAATGCATCTTGTGGAGTGTGGAGATACGAAATGCCTTTAAGGCATAATTCTTGGTCTCCACACCCTCTCTTGGACCTTGTGTGAGCTCACAAGTAAATCTTAGCCCTTCATCTTGAATTCATCCTAGCCATCCGTTTTCCTCTCCTCTTCCTATAAAATAGGGCTCCATCCCTTTATTCAAAACATCTTGAAATCCAGTAAGTTTATGCTACCCTTTTGAGCCCAGGAAATCATCTTGACAACTTGATCATCTCATCCTTATCATTTTTCAAATCCATTCCATTTGTGCACAACATTGGAGAGCCATCCACATCCAGCAATCAAAGGAGCACATCAAGTGGAGCATTATCAAGGGGCGCCTTCACTTCATCAAGCTCAATCCGAAGGAGAAGGTAAAATAGCAAGGTGAAATGGTCTTTTAATGATATTTTAGCATTCTGCATGTTTATTTCGTTATGTTTTGATCATTTGACCTTCAAATCTATTTTCCCCTCTTCATTTTGACACGCCCGATGGGACCCACGTCCCTAAGAACTAATGTTTTTTTTAAGGTTTTTGTGAGTTGTGAGACGCAGGTTCCAAAATAGCGCGACTGCAGAAAAAAAAAATCTTTTTTTTGTAGGTTCCAGAATAGCGGCTTTGTATTTCTGCGCAATAGCTTCTTTTTTGTTTCTATTGCGTTTTTGTTTCTGTTCTTTTTGTTTCAGTTTCAGTTTCAGCACGATAGCTCTGCGATTAGCGCGAGTGTTTTTGTGGGAATTTGAATACCTGTTATTCGATCTATTATTTGCTTTGTTATCTGCTCTATTTAATTATAATCTGTGTGAAAGTAGGAGAGTATGCTCTTGTCTATATAGACAATCCGAAATCCAGACCTTTCACTTTTCTATTCTGTTTAGTGCAACTGTATGCTCTGACCGTAGGAAAGTGTGAAAATAGGAGAGTATGCTCTTGTCTATCTAGACAATCAGAAATCCGGACCTTTGACACTTTTCTATCTGTTTAGTGCTACTGTCTGCTCTGTTAATCTGTCTGAAATTTTTAGGCGCTAACTATAGTCTGCATTTGTTTTTTTTTCATTTCCTGTTATCTGCTATGTTTAAAGATAATCTGTCTGGCCGTAGGAAAGTGTGAAAGTAGGAGATTATGCTCTTGTCTATCTAGACAATCAGAAATCCAGACCTTTGACATTTTTTTTTATTCTGTTAAATTTAGGGTTTCTGCTCTGTTAAATCTAGGGTTTCTGTCTGCTCTGTTAAATCTAAGGTTTGAGTAAAAAAATTTCTGTTTTTTTGACATATCTTCTTTATCTCGACTCCATTTTCCTCCAAACTTCACTAGATTCTCCGCATTGTCATTTTCCACATTTCCTTCCTTGGAGGCCTTATCCCAAAAATCCACTTTTTGAAGCCCAAAATTCCATATTTCTCTATTTTTAGGGTTTGTCATAACTCCTTCCCCTTTTATCCAATCACCTCCAAATTTTTCTCATATTATCCATCTCCAACTTTTGCTTCTTTGTCCCTCTTGGACAAATTTTCCCATTCCTTCATCTCTCCTCCAAAATCCCCATTTTTCGCTTGCTTATCCCTTGGAAAGTGGCAAAAACCTAGTCAAACCCCATTTACCCATCAAAGCTTTCTTCAAATCCACATTTGTCATTAGTAAAAAAGTTTTTATTCATGTTTTTCTATTCATTCCCAAAAAATCAAAAAAATTAATATTTTTGTCATTTTGTTGTTTTTTGAAGGACGCTTGTTGAAGACTCTATTTTTCCAAACTACTAATCAAGTTGTTTTGCAGGACGCTTGTTGAAGACTCTATTTTTCCAAACTACTAATCAAGTTGTTTTGCAAGACGCTTGTTGAAGACTCTATTTTTCCAAACTACTAATCAAGTTGTTTTGCAAGACGCTTTTTGAAGACTCCATTTTTCAAACTACTAATCAAGTGGTTTTGCAGGTTGTCTAACTAATTCAACCAAATATTGTGTATTTATTTGAATTAGGCACCTAGATATTAATTAAAATGGAATGAACCATTTTCTTATGTGTCTTTAAGAAAAGCGTAAAGGTAGGAAAGTATGCTCTCGTCTTACTAGACGATCAGAAATTCAAACCCTCCTACCTTTTCTTGTTTGATTGTGTGTTTACCTCTAGCGGGCCTGCCCTCCCAACTTGCTCTTTGAGAAGGTAAGAGGGGAACGACCCAAGTGAGTGCACCCAGACCTAGGGTTCCCAACTCACTATAATAAATAGGCCATTGACTACGAAAGGGTTAATGGTTGGGGCTATATGAGAGTTCACTCTCACATTGGGTGCTTAGTAGGATCCTAGAGATCTCAATCACACTTGCGTGACTACTAAGTTCTTGGTGCTTCGTTGGGTTATAGGCCTCAATTGCGCTTGCACAACTTTGAAGGGTAGCTCCTAATGGGAAGACTTACTAAACACCTTGTTCATAGTGGCCAAAAACCTTCTAGTCATTGGTGCAGGAGGTTGGACCTCTGAAGCGGCCCATATTCTTACAACCCTTAGTAGAGACACAAAGTTCGCCATGAGGAGTTTTCATGGGAATTGATGCTTGTCTGCCCCGAGAAGTGAGTACCGTGGAGGGGAGCTAGTGAGGTCAAGCATCTAAGTGTCCACTCTGGGTAAGCGTAGATGGGAAACCAATTGGGATTCAATGACTATTGTCCTTGCCAGCCTTAATAATGTTGTATATGAGCATGAGTGTCTCTAATATAATATGCATTTGATCACTATGTTTGCTTTGTTTGATACATACTTTCCAAGAGAAGACTAAAAACACATCACTATCCCCAAACACTTTGCAAAAACACTTGTCAAGACACAAACAATTGTCCAAGTCATTACCCACACCAAGTCCAAAAAAAAAAAAATTGCGTCAAAGCTCTGTCCATCCCATATTTCATAAGCCTAAGAGAGAAGCTAAGAGTCCGTCATCTCCATCAACATTCAAGTTTTTCCTTTGAAACACCAACTATCATCCAAATTAGGGTGGTCGTATCCCTTCATACAACTTGCCATTCCAATCGATCCTTCATGTTCATACCAAAGACAACCTAGCCATCAAATTTCTTCTAAACCATCACTACTATACCTCCTCCATCAATCATCCTCAAAATTCCTAAGTCCTTTCATCACAAATATCTATTCTTGGCTTGGTTGATGGCCCTAAAAATTCACTTACTTGAGTATCTATTCAATCTGAAGACTTTGCAGAGGTGGTCGAGCTTTTGGATCAAGTAATCATCATCACATATACGGTAGGATCTCATGGTTAGAGGTGGCCCTAGATAATTATTACCTCCACACTCAAAATGAGATACAACTACATATTTTTTCTTAATTCCCTATTTTTTTATTATGTTACATTGTAAGTGTTTATGGTGAAAAGTTGAAACAACAATATTGAAAGACTAAATGAATTCAACCACAAAACCCTAGCCTAACAACAACAAAGATCCACCATAACATATGAAGATTACCTAAGACAATGCAAATCAAATGAAATCACAAAGATTATACCCTCACATGTCCAATAGGGTTTTGATCTCCATTCTTCCTATCTCCATTGATCTTGCTTGATATATTTGTTAGGGTTTCAAGCATATCTGAAGCAAATATGAACTAACAATTATATGCAGATTTAAATACAAAAGATAAAGAAATAAAATAGGACACAGATAACACAGAGATTTAACATGGTTCACCCAGAATGGGTTACGTCCACCATACACATCCGTCCAATCTTTCTTATTATCCAACAAAAATAGTACATCAACCTTACAATGCCTTAAGCATCCCAGCCGCTTATAACATGTGTTTTTAGGGCAACAAACAAAGTCGGCCTTTTTAGGGTTTTATTACAATGTCGATTTTCATCAATAAAATATCCAAAAAAAAATTTCTCGGGGGCTCCTGCCCCCGAACCCTTGCCTGGGGCCAAGCCCGGCCCCGGATCTCGGCGAGGATACGTGCTGAGTGTACAGTACTTTGCTGATCAATCGCCACATTTCAACAATATTTTCTCTCAAAATTTATGTGTGCACAAGAGCTCAACAAAGAATAGAAATGTGGTTGCAAGTAGGATCGCATATGAAAGTTCAAAAGCATAGTGTAGTCGAGTAATCATCAGGGGTTGATAATGAAGGAAACATCTCCTTATATAGAAGACACTATAAGAAATGGAGGGATAAGATTAAGAGGCATCAAAGATAAATGGTCGGCTATGATTAGAGGGTAGGTAGAAGAAATAAGAAAATAATAAGAGGGTAGGTAGTGTAAGAATTAAGAGATGAATGACATGTGTCATGGTTAGAAAAGGTTAATGAATTAATTAAATAAATAAATATTTATTTAATTAATAGAAGAAGTGGGATAATTAATTTAGGAAAAAGGATAATTTAAATAAATAAATGTATTTATTTAAATGAGAAATAAGGCTAGAAGAGGATAAATGAATTAATTAAATAAATAAAGATATTTATTTAATTAGATATGGACAATTTTAGGTGTCTACATTTTGCCCCTCTTTGAGACAATGCAGCTTGTCGCATTATTTCAAAGAAGATAATATGAACTGATACAAAGTTGCCCCAAGATGGGAATGATATGCCCCCTCGAGAGATTGGATGAAAATGTCTGGAAAGATCGCAGACAATCTCTCGATAAGAAAGAAAGGGCTAGAATGGACTGATCGGATAGAATAGAGTGACAGAGTCACGAGATAATGAAGACTGACTCGGGAAACAAGGGCTAGGGATAGGGCTAGGGCAGTCTATAAAATAGACCATGAGGGGAAAACATCCTCATTGTCATCCACACATCCAAGAGATCAGAGTGCAGAGAGAGAATAGAGTAGCAGCAGTCAGCAGTGATGGCATTGGTGCATAGATTCGATCGCGTTCACTGATTTCAGAGGCCAGCAGATGCAGGAGAGCCGGTAAGTACCGCAAAACCTCCTTGTACTTTGTCGCAATAAATGTTGTCATTAATGCATGTTAGCTAGCACAATAAATGCATTTTAGATATTTCAAGTAGGGGTAAAAAAATGCTAAGGCATGTCTATGTTAGTGCCAGGCGAGTCTGAGAAGTATGCAAGCGCGTTTTTGTCATGAATGCACGTTTATGTCTTCTAGGTCGAATCGACAGTTCTGTGATGAACATACGTTGCCAATTGGATAAGCTGCTGAGAGGATACACTCAAGCAGGTCCTCTAAGGAAGACTAGGATAGCAGATAGGGCTAGGATTGACAATTAGGAAACTACTCAAGAGGATACACTCAAGTAGAGGCCTTAGGATAAGATAGATCGAGACACTTTGTGATGAATAGGGAATGCCAAAATATAGTACTTTGTGATGAACATGGAGTACTAAAAAGAGCAGCACTTTGTGATGAACAGGGAGTGCAAAAGTGAGTAGCACTTTGTGATGAACAGGGAGTGCAAAAACACATAGTACTTTGTGATGAACAGGGAGTACCACTAGGATAAATAGCAACACTTTGTGATGAACAGTGAGTGTCACTAGGATAAATAGCGCCATATGATAAATATAATCACTAGGATAAAGAGAAGCATTTTGTGATGAATAGGGAATGCCACTATGACTGACATGATTGATTTGCTTGATTGCAGGAGTATCTACCTATGCTGGAGTCATGAGAGAGATTCCCATCGACTCAGAGTTTGCGAGCAGAGCTGATAGTTGAGGAGAGAGCAGCAATTCAGGCTATGGGCATGCGATATATTTTGTATGTGCCTGAGTTTCGAGTGAACATGGGCCTGTTGACTGCGCTGGCTGAGAGATGGCACTCAAAAACTTGCAGTTTTCATTTGTCGATGGGCGAGATGACAGCCACCTTAGAGGATGTTTATAGGATATTGAGGATATCGATAGATGGGGAGTTGGTACCCTATGATCGAGACAGAGACATGGATGCACTAAGACGAGTGTTTTAGGATCTAGGACTGGAGATGAGGGCAAGACACATGGCTTGGGATACCATGACACAGACAGGATTAGCACTACCAGCAGTGTTGGCAAAAGTTATCAATGGGTTCCTCTATCCGGATAGGGCAAAACGAGGGGTGGGTGTAGAGGACACAGGGGCTAGGAGAGATGATCTTGGGGTGGGTCCTTCTAGAGCTTAGACTTTGTCGAGGCTAGGCAGCTCCGAGGGAGGGAGTTCATCATAACCTTAGAGGGCTCCCTATGTATCAGTTTTGTACCATTTTGTATGATGATGTAGACACCTTCAGGTGATTATAGCCATATGATTTTGACATCATTGTATTATGACACTTCTAATTATCTATATGAGATGATTCATCATTGCGGTAGCTATATGCATGTGTACCTATGTGATGTATGTTTCATGATGTATGTTTTTATGTGATGGTTATGATATGGATGCAAATATGTACATAATGAAATGCAATATTTTTGTTCTTTTATGTTTTTTAAATGTTATGCCAATGTGAATTTGAATGTATGAAATGCAGATGAATATGATAATGCAAATGACTATTTACATGATGAAAATGTAAGATTGCTAACATGTGTTGTGTGCAGGATGTGATGCAATTGTGATATCTATATGGATGTATGAAATGCTTAATATGGGGTAATGCAGGTGTAACTACATGAAATGCAAATATTTTTGGTGTGTCATTATACTTAGTCATGTGATAGTGGGCTACATGGACTCAAGAAGGATGATGGAAGTCAATCAAGAAAGGGGGATGAAAGATAGAAGATATGAAAGTGAAAGAGCTTCTTGTGCGTTATCATCATTGAGCTTTATTATGGCAAAATAGGTTATGACAATCGAGGCATATGTTCGACCCAGAAAGTCATTGCACGTGTTTGCATGGAGATAAGACAGTCACAAACAAGGAATACTCCAGTTCATACTAGACTCACAATGTCCTCATATCCTTGGACAAGTCATAGCATTACTAAGAGACAATCCACAGATAGCAAAAGAAAAATAGGTGATGATACCCCATCCTCACCTTTCTAGTCAAAGACATCCTGGAGATAAAAATCTCTAGTCAGAGACATCCTGGAAAAGCTAAAATACATGTCACCAAAAAGATAAAATCAAAAGAAAACCAAGACTCGACACCAACATCCACTGTAGTCCTCAAGTTTAGTGTCTCTTGTCACTCGTATAAGTCTTATTTGATTGTGGTCACAATGTTTACTTTCACAAAAGGATAGATAGCACTAAACCATAATGTTGTCTGAGTCTGTTGAAAGATTTGATTTGTTGGAGCCCATTGTTGTTGTTGTGTCTCATCTGAAACTGACTGAATCCATGAAACTGATACTTTATTGCGGAGAAGACAAAAATTTATTACGGATTGTGCGCGAATAGACTGAAGAAAACTGGAAGAAACTGTACTCCTCAAAACATGTGATGTTCTTAGTTCCACGCCCATCATGAGACGTAGGATTTGCCTTAGCCACAGATAAGATCTAATTTATTATGGATGAAAAGAGATGAAAAGGAATGTTTATTATGAATGGCGAACCAATCTTGGGTAGATCAATAACAAGCCATGATGGGATGGGGTAAACTTATTATGAATGGATAGGTCGTGAGTGTGTGCAAAGTGAAAGGATGAAATGGAATCCTGAAATAGGGAGGAGCAATGTCTCTACACATGGCGTCGGTGACCCGGTTTTCACCATGGTACTTTCCCAGGGCGCCACCGAAGTGGTTTTCACTGTTGGACGAAATGTTTTTTTGTTTTTCAATTTTTTTTTGTGTCACAAGGCGCCTATTTGCTAGGTTTTCACCAAGTAACGATTTTTTTATGTTTATGATTTTTTTTTCGTATTTTTTTTTTTTTTTGTATTTTTGTATTTTTTTTTTGTATTTTTGAATTAGGATACTCTGAAGAGCTATGTGTAGAACCGGCTAAGGTGCATGCTATTGATAGGATCCTCCAAAGGTTCTCCATCTGGTGTTGAGAGCTGATATGCACTGGATGCATAGGCTGCTCTAATGATGTAAGGACCAAACCAATTTGGTTCAAATTTGTCCTTCTTCTGTCTATCTTGCTGATTTTTAGGATTTTCTCTGAGAACTAAGTCACCCACCTCAAATGTGTGAGGCTTCACCTTGTGATTGTAGCTGCATTGTTCCTTGACTGAATTATGTGTAGCTCGAGTGACTGTCTTCCTTGATGAAGAAATTGAGATAGAATTACTAGTGTGTGGACTATGTTTTCCCATATGCGTGTCACCTAAAGAAGTTTGGGCATCCCTGATAACAAAGTTCTTTGAGGAAGCTCCATTAAAGGTCCATGATGTATTGCCAAAAGGGAATGGATGTGTGGAACATGTGGATGAGTAATGAAGGCTTGTGATTGCGAAAAGAAGTGAAAGTAGGATAGCATGATGGAGACTTAGGATCAACAAGTGTTCTTTTTTACTTGAAATTTTAGAACTTTTGCCCCCAGTTATTTTGATATTAGGGGAGATCAACTCTTGCTCTTTTTGCTTCATAGGATTTTTATCCTTGACTTTGATTTTTGTGGAGTCCAGTAGCTTTTGATTTTGAATTGGACTAAAGGACTTTTCTTTATTATTGACTTTTAGATTTTTCTTTTCAAATCTTGATTTTTGATCCCCAATAAGTGAGGGCTTTTATGATTCTTGTTGATCCAAGTCTGGAAGTGGAGTGGAAATGGAATGAGTGGATGATATGGTAAAGCTATGTGAGTTATCAAGAGGTCTGGTGATATGCTCAATGGATTCTTTGCTGGAATCACTCTTAGGACTATTGATATCAAGAGTTGCTTGCACCACTAGAGGAGATTTGCATTCAGACTTAGTAGCCACAACACTAGGTGGTTCACCCCCAATTCCTTGCAAATTGTTTGTAGGTTGTTCTTGTTGACTGAATGTCTTAGGAGATAGTGGGAGTTGATCAATATGGAAGATATACTCACCACATCCCATGTCTTTAAAATTGAACCTTTCTTTGATCTCTTCTTGTTTTGATGTAGAAGCTTTAAATGATTCTGGATCCACATATGCTGAAGATGGGACAACTTCTCAATTGATTGGTATTGTTATTTCTGATCTATGTCGCATATTGTTGCAATATATGAATGGATTTGGATCAGCTTTGATGGTCACTTCAACTCCATTGTGTGGAAACTTGATGCATCGATGATATGTAGATGGGGCTGTGCTCACTTCATGAATCCATGGGCATCCCAAGAGCATGTTGTATGTGAGATTGAGGTCAAGGACTTGAAAAACCACATCTTTTGTAACCGGCCCAACTCTGAGAGGTAAGATCACTGTACCTTTGGATGAACGTTCTTCATCATCATATGCTTTGATGGTAATTTTGTTTGTAGAATTCACAGCTTTGTCCGAATATCCCAATTGTTTAATAGTGCTCAATGTACAAATGTTTAGAACAGCTCCTCCATCTATCAGGACTTGTTTTATTCGATGTTTGTGTAGGAAGGCTTCAATGTGTAATGGTGCTTTATGTGGATGACTTACGGAGGCATCATCAGCTTCTGTGAATGTAAGGGAGTGTGGAACAGAAAGGTATCCCACCATGGCTTGAAACTGGTCCACGTTCAAATTAGTAGGAACAGGCGTATCTCTCAATATTTTGTCAAGAATAGCTTTATGTGTGGGAGATATGCGTAAGAGCTCAGGGATTGAGATGAGCGCGGGTGTTTTCCCTAACTGTTCTACAAGGTCATACTCAACTTTTGGTTGATGAAGAAGCAGTATTTTTAGCTGGAGCACCTTGCAAAGTGAATTTACCTCGACGAGTTGTAACATTACATTCAGAGGTAGGTTCGGAAGAAGATCCAATTCCTTTTAGGATGATTTTGGGTCTTTGGATAGAATTCTCAAGCATTTTGTCCTTAATGATAATGGTAGAGACATAATTATCCTTTGAAATGTGATTGATAGTTGAATCATAGTTATAGGATGCTCTATTATAGTTGGTTTGGTCATCCGTGGCTGTAGCTTTTCCCTTGTCATGTTTTGGGAATGGTTCCTTAAATATTTCATGTTCTTGATTGGATGAGTGTCCTTCAATCTCAATGTCACCTCTATCAATAAGATCTTGTATGATGTTCTTTAGTCGATGATAGTTTCCTATTTTATGTCCCTTGCTTTTATGAAATTCACAATATTCATCATCATTCCACCAATTTGGTTTGACCTTTGGCTCATATGGAGGCAGATTTGGAATTGTTATTATTTTGTTTGTCACTAGTTTTTTGAAAACTAACTCTAGTGGTTCTCCCAATGGAGTGTACTTCCTTCATGATCTAGAAGTTGTTTTAGTATTCACTTGATTGTTTGTAGAGCTTGATCTAGAAGAAATGATTTTGGGTCATACTGTATTGGCATCAACAACACTATCATTGACTGTGTTCTTGTTTTTATTCCAAAATCTTGGGTTGTCTTTTCCTTTAAATTCCTCTTTGTTTTCTTTGAATATTTTGATGACTCCTTGCTCAATTAGGACCTTCTATGTCGCTAATCCTTTCTCAATGACGTCCTTGAAGGTGGAAAAACAAGCTTTTCTTAGGTCATAACCAATGTCTTTGTTAACATTCTGAGTGAACATCTCTACCATTTGTTTTTGTGGAATTTCACAAGAGCATCTGCTGGCTAGATTTCTCCATCTTTGTAAAAATGATAAAAAAGACTCTCCATCCCTTTGTTTGGTGTTGCACAAGGTAGCGACTGATATATTTGTCTCTATGTTGTATGAGAAATGTTGAATAAATGCCTCTGCTAAGTCACCCCATGACTTAATTCCAGGTGGGAGTTGAGAGAACCATTCCATAGCTTGATCACCTAAGCTTTGTGGGAATAATCTCATCAAATATGTCTCTTCTACTGCTACCTCAATGCAAGTTGTGAAAAAATGTCTTATATGTGCCTTATGATCTCCTTTGCCTCTATACTTATCAAACTTAGGTGTCACAAAGTGTGTAGGAAATGGAGGCATTGGAATGTTTTTGTCAAATGGATAGGGACATATGTCTCTCATTGTGTAAGTTGGCTTTGGTGTATTTATGTCCTCCATTTTCTTTTGTAAGCCCTTGATTTGCTGTTCCAAATTGTTCTTAGGTGGAGATCGACTTCTTGGACCATACCCCATGCCTGAAGCACCGGGTGGGGGAGGAGCATGTTGCATATATGGATGATATTGATCGTACACATGTTCATATGGAGGAGGTCTATAATGATACTGCGTATATGGACCACTTGGTATAGAGTCATGATGAGGAATGGAATATCTTCTTTGTCCATGTATACCATACTCTATAGGCATGTCATGAGTTTGTTCTAGTGTGTTGCCCCCAAATTTGATGCGAGGTTTCCTTGTGTCCAAATTTTGATCATGTCTTTGAATATCCAATTGCTTTGGTGGTTGATCCTTAGCATTGGTATGTGATTGAGCATATTTTTCTGCATAAGACTTCCATGATGGTCTACGAAGGTGAGTATCATGAGCTTGACCATGTGTGTATAGGACTTCTGGTTTTTGAAACAAAGATGATGGTGATTCAGGCACCATATGTGGTCCTCTATTGCCTCCACTATTAGGTCTCCTTTGATCCATGTTGAGGTGAGGTTGTTGCAAAGGTCGATTTTCCATTATTTGAGACATGTCAAAATCATGAGGGATCTTGGCTCCACTTTGTGCCATCATTTGTAAGAAATATTGTCCATCTCTCCTCATTATTTCCTCAACCAATCGATTAAAACGAGGATCCATAATGGATTCTTCCACTTCTACTGAATGTACTAAAATGTTGTCCATATTGTCATTGTGTGTATCATTGTTGTTTATAGTGTCCATGTTCTCAACATTTGGAATGTTTCTATAGGAATCCATGTCAGGTAATGTAGTATGATCAGAATTGAAAAAGACATCATTGGCATACTCATAGGCACTCATGTTTACGGACTCTTGAGCCTCTTTAGTTTCTCTCTTAGATTTTTGGGAATGGGTTTCAACCATGAACTAGGTCTTGACCAAGATGTGTGAGACTAGATGAAAATGGAAAGAGTATGGAAGACTAAGAGTTGGATGGAATGTAAATGAATCTAAGGTGTACTTGCAATGTCCAAAGTGTAAGACTAAGTATGTATGTAGTAGAGTAGGTGTGGCTTCCAAAGAGATGATAGTTTCTCTTGATGAATTAAGTTGACCTTGACTCTAAATAAGACCAAATGAGACCCAAAGGTGATAGACCTTGATGAGGGACCACTTAGCAAAATGTTGTTGTATGTAGTGTGTTGACAAAGTATGATGAGGAAAAGCAAGTGACCTTTTGACTCAAGTTTAGACAAATGTGAATATAATGTAAGGTGTAAAGCAATGATGGAGTTTGTGAGACCCAAAAATAGGCTGAATGCTAGATGAAAACCCAGAGAAATAACTTAGGAAGCCCAAGAATTTTGAAACTAATTGCTCTTGTTTGCTGGACTGTAAAATTTTCCAATTTGTGAAGTTGTTTTGTTGTGACCCAATCTGAAATTTTGACTGTATTTCCGTGACAAAAGGACACAATGTTGATGAAGACTCAATGTTTGCAAGTGTTTAAACTCAAAATAACTCAAAGAAAAATGTGTTGTTTGATGTAAAATTGTTTTTCATACACTTGAAGACACAAAAGACACAATGTTTTGTTGTTTGGTCTTGACTGTTTGATTGTTCAAAATAAGACAAGCACAATTCTTATGGTTGGCCAGGACAATAGTTGTTGATCCCACATGGAGTTTCCCCCGAGGCTACGCTATTTAGAGCAGATACTTAAATGCTTGACCCCACTGGTTCTACCCTCGACACTCACTTCTTGGGGCAGCCAAGCATTAGTCCCCACGAAAAACTCCCCGTGGTGAACTTTGTATCTCTACTAAGAACCGTACGTGTGTGGGCCGCTAGCAGAGGTCCGACCTCCTGCCCCAGCAACTAGAAGGATTTTGGCTTCTAAAACAAAAAGGTGCTAGTAAGGGCATTTGCTCGTGTGGCCATACATGCGGCACTTTCAGCTCTGTAAATACAGAAGGCTCCCAGCCAGTAGGGGTTATTCCCTACAACTGATCAAATAAATTTGATCAAACGAGTTTATGGGGAGACATAGTGTCAGTATAAACTAATCAGCACATATTATCCATAGTTTTCACCATGAATACAGTTGTTTATAGTGGTTCGGAAGAGGATGGCTTTTCCTCGCTACCACTTGGGTCATTCTCTCCTCACTAGTAGTCCTAATGACCACATGGGGAGACATACCCTCTAAAGATGAAACAAAAAGAGCCTCTTGCCCAAGACATAAAAGACACTGGTTCAATTTTAGTGCACCAATTGAAGTGTTTGATAATATATGAAAACAAGGCACAATAAAGATCAAAATAAAATACTTGTCAAGGTCTTGCAACAAAGATTTATTAGTAGTTTGGATTGTTTCAAATGATCACCCCTTCTTGCAAGCACACAAGTTAGGTAAATTTTAGATCCAAAAGACTTTGTGAAATAGGGGCCTTCAACAATGCATTTTGTTGACCAATTCAAAGATTTGATTCATCATAAAAAAATACCACCTGTAAAATTTCAAGAGATTTCCAGAAATGTAAGAAAATCCAAAAAATTTGCTAATTTGCTCCAAAAATTATTTTTTTTATGAAAAATCATAAAAAATTCATATAAAATGCAAAATGGATCCAAAAAATCTGAAATTTTTACTAGACAGACCTGATGGTCTTCCAAACCTACATAAAAAAATTTCTGCAACAAATCTAAGCAGTTTGTGAGATATGAGTAAAATAATGCAAAACCCTAATTTTCAAAGATCCGATATTTGAGGAATGATTTTGCATAAAATTTAAAATCACAAAGAACAGATCCTATGTATAATTCTGATATATTTCCAAAAATGTAAAAAAATACAAAAAAATTCGCTAATTTTTTCTCAAAATTAATTTTTTATGAGAAATAATAAAAAAATTATATAAAATGAAAATTTGATCCAAAAAATCTAAAATTTTTACTAAACACTTCGGATACTTTTCCTGACCTGCAAACAAAATTTGATGCCAAAATTTGAAGCTGTTTGTGAGATCTAATCAAAATAAGGAAAACCCTAATTTTTAAAGATCCGATTTTTAGGGAAATATTTTGCATCAAAATTAAAATCACAAAGAACAGATCTTGTGTATAATTATGAGAGATTTCCAAAAATATAAGAAAATCCGAAAAATTTGCTCATTTGCTCTCAAAATTATTTTTTTATGAAAATTCATAAAAACTTCATAGAAAATTAAAATATGCTCCAAAGATCTGAATTTTTCTTTGAGAGCTCTTGATACTGTCTTCAACCTGCAAAAAAACTTTGGTGCAAAATTTCCAATCCGTTTGTGAGATATGATCGAATCTCTCCAAGATCTTGATTTTGTGTCCAAAACCCTAGCTGCACAAGGTTATTCTCCAAATTGTTTTACAAAACAACAATATAAGGTTAGAAAAATCTGCAAAAAAAAAACAGATCTAACAAAAATCCATGTCCCACGGGGTGTGCCAAAATGTTTATGGTGAAAAGTTGAAACAACAATATTGAAAGACTAAATGAATTCAACCACAAAACCCTAGCCTAACAACAATAAAGATCCACCATAACATATGAAGATTACCTAAGACAATGCAAATCAAATGAAATCACAAAGATTATACCCTCACATGTCCAATAGGGTTTTGATCTCCATTCTTCCTATCTCCATTGATCTTGCTTGATATATTTGCTCTCAGATTTTATGTGTGCACAAGAGTTCAACAAAGAATGGAAATGTGGTTGAAAGTAGGATCGCATATGAAAGTTCAAAAGTGTAGTGTAGTCGAGTAATCATCGGGGGTTGATAATGAAGGAAGCATCTCCTTATATAGAAGACACTATAAGAAATGGATGGATAAGATTAAGAGGTGTAAAAGATAAATGGTCGGCTATGATTAGAGGGTAGGTAGAAGAAATAAGAAAATAATAAGAGGGTAGGTAGTGTAGGAATTAAGAGATGAATGACATGTGTCATAGGCAGAAAAGGTTAATGAATTAATTAAATAAATAAAGATTTATTTAATTAATAGAAGAAGTGGGATAATTAAATAATTAAAATATTTATTTAATTTAGGAAAAAGGATAATTTAAATAAATAAATGTATTTATTTAAATAAGAAATAAGGCTAGAAGAGGATAAATGAATTAATTAAATAAATAAAGATTTATTTAATTAATAGAAGAATTAGGATAAAATAATTAAATAAATAAAGATATTTATTTAATTAGATATGGACAATTTTAGGTGTCTACTTTAGAAGTTTCTTAATTCCAACACTTCTTCGACTTAGCACATAGAATTGTCTATGCTAAATTTTCCTCTAATAGCTAACTACGCTACTAAATCTGAAATATTTGAAATTATTTCTTTAGAAATTGGACAAGAAGTGGAGTATTTTCTCATGATCTATTCCTTCTTGAAAACTATATAAATCATAGTAGGATTGTGAAGACCAAACTTTACACCTATTTGCATCCAAAGGTCTATAGTTAAATCTTATTAATTTTAAACCTCTCATTCACTTGGAATTGAGGTATATACTTTAGGAGTCTAGTAAAATGATCCCAATATTGAGTCAACATTAAACCTCCTTCCTTTAGGTTGCAGTAATTCATCTTCTTTTGATTATACATTAATTAAGGTAACTAATATTTCTAGAATAAATTGACAAAAAAATTACCATGTTATGTTTTGATGAGTTAGACATTTTCCCTTAGCACGTTACTTATCCATTCAACTAATATGCTCCCCATTGTAACTCTCAATCCTCTAAATATTTTGAAGATTAAAATACTTCTTCATCTAGATCAAAGTTATCTATACTTCAATTTTCAAGCTCTACCCTAGTATAATTATATAGCTAGAACTTATTTAGCTCATTGAAGAGTACATTATTTACACTTCAATGTTCCTCACCTCTTCAATGTCCATTTTTTCATCATCTCGATTTCCTTTTGCTTCATTCTCACCTCCAATATTAATGTTTTTTCCATTTTTACTATGTAAATTGTGGATGATTTTCTCTATGGAATTCATAAGATGCATTTTCTCAACCATTATTTCTATAATTAAATCCTACATCTAACATGGTTAATTTCCCTAGCTATCTTTTTGCAATAGACGATCCTTCGATATAAGGTTACTAGTTCTATCAAGACATGATCAATAGTGATTACATTAAAATATAAAGAAAAAATCTACAAATCAATGTAAGAAAACACATTCAATCACACATGTTCATGCAAGTTATTGTATGGTAAAGTAATACAAGACTTATTGTTATATTATATAGTACTTTAAAAAATGATAAATGAGATATTTTATTTATGTCTTCATTACTACTAGATACAAAAGTTTCCTATAAGTCACTCCTAGATATGTTAATTGGGATAGGTGGCATACAACTTGCAATCCTAATATTTGAAGTAATTACTTAGTTGTTATACTGATATATTTGGGTCATCCCACTTAAATTAGCACTAGATGTCACTTGTAGTTTATATTCAGTATATGTAAGACTCATTTAGTGTCATGGAAGTTGCTAATTGCAACTACACATCTTGTAAGGTGTAAAATATTTGTCATAAAACAAATAGCATGGTCAAAGGGGAATTAACTTTGGGTCTAGGTAGAATCGTGGAAAAATTATAGAAAAGGAAAGATAAGACTAATTGACCACCCATGTTTGGTAGTGGTAGTTTTGAGTTTGTTAGTAATTGACTAAACTTGATTTGCTTGTTTTGATTTATGCATATATATGAATGACTAAATGAGCTAGTGGTTTCTATAACATGGTTTTAGAAACTATTTATGGTTTATGTTTTTTTTTCATTCCTATATATTGAGTGCTTAAATTCAAGTTATCATCATCATTTATTATAGGTATTATATTATGCTACAAAAATATGTTGATGACTATATATATTTATATGATCACCCATAAAGGCTTAAGATTAGAGTTGTATTGTAACCATTGGTGTTGCTGAGAAAACAATTGATTTATATTTTGAGGCTAGGTATTGTATTCAAAGGGTAATATTGTGTCAAATACAGTTTTGGGAGTTTCATTTCTATTACACGTTCATGCATTTAATTTTGTGTGTTGTTTGCTTATATAGAATTTTTAGATTTGAATTTATTTGTATTATCTCTCCTTATAGATTAGTGAAGGAAGTGTTTTCATTAGCTAATCTTTCTATCAATTATTACTTTCAATTTCATTAGGATGTGGTTGATTGTGGGTTTCATTTTTCTAAGTTTGGCATCAACAATGATTATTACCCTTTACCCATGTTGCATGGATTATTTCTTCTAAAAAATCAACATTCAAATAAATTGTTTAAGTGTTTCCTTGGCTTGAGTTGAGCCACCTTAGACCAATTTGAACTAAAGAATCTTTTTCACTCCTTACAATTACTGAGCATTTATATATGATGAGCTTTTGAGATTAAAACAATACCCCCACACACACACACTACACACACATGCATATGTGTGTGTGTGTGCGTGCGTGCACACGTGTGTATTTGCATGTGTATGTATATGTGTATGTGTATGCATATGTATATACATATATGTATATATGTATGTGTGTGTGTAACAAAATTCATATGTTTTTCTTACAACTCAAATATGATTTCATTAATATCTTCATCCCAATAATTTACATTTAAATAGTTAATGCTACAATTTACACATATTTACTCCTCTAATACTTCTCTACTCCCAATAAAGACATAGAAAACATCAATCAATGTCTTAATGATGAATTTCACTACAAGGTTGGTTTCCAAAATTTTCCCCTTTTCATTTTGATTTAATTTAACTCTACACACAAGGTTTTAGTGTTAGAAATGTAAATAACCTTCTTGGATTGTAGAGTAGTTATTCCCTCCATTTTTCTTAGCATTTTACTTTAAATTTTATTTCCATGATGTTTTACTTTATCAAATCTACTCATATTGAAATCATGGGTGTACAAAGTTACACATCAAATCCTAGATTAGTTCAAACCTAGTGCTTTGATACCATATAATTATTCAAAGATCTTTTACTAAAACTTATTAAATTTTACATCTAATTTTATATTTTAATTTACTTATAAAAATAAGTCATAAATTGAATTGAACTAACTATTCACATATTTATAATTATCTTTATTCTAGACTAAGCTCGGATGTAATTAAATAATTACACAAATTCAGTTATAAGAAAGATCATTTGTATTTAATATGTTTAATTCTCTCTAAAGAAATCAATTACAAAGTATTTTTAATGGATTAGCCACTCCAAAAGTTCTTAGTGGCATGCCCTATATCACAACTTGTAAGAAAAGAGAACCCACAAACTATATTCATCCTCTTGAAATATTTATAAAATGTAAAACACTATAGAGTAATGTTTTTCCCTCGAAATGAATATACTCATTAAATTACACAAATAGAAGGATTTAAACTCTGGATATAAAGATTCATTTATCCATCCATCTATGACACTTAATCTACTTACACACGAAAATATAATATAACACCTTCAATGTTCACAAACTTATATTTTTCTGAAAATGCAAAAATACTGAAATTTTATTTTTATTATGCTAAGAATCCAATATAAATCTTACAAACTATAATTCCTTTAACTCATTATGACCATGTAATTGTCTACTTTCTTCAAATACAATTTCCTTGATGGCTCATTTAAATAGTTCAATCTTATTTATTAAAAATGTTTTGACTTGTATTTAGAACTTAAAAATAAGCTATTGGTCTAACAATATGTACAAAACATTTTCTAAGGAGAGGAATGATTGTCTTTCTTCTTTAACTTAATCTTTCTATATTTAGCTGATAGATTATATATGGTGGGCATTGCCCATCAAAATGAAGTAATGTCACACTGATTTTTTTCTCGTGACAAATATTTCCAGTCGTCACACGTCTAAAATTATCACATATGTTTATAGAACAATCCATCTTATCACAATGGAGTCACATTATGTTTTGTCTTGGAATCCAAATGAATGAACAAGATTTCATCAACTACACAAAGAAAGGTTGTTGCGTAAGAGTGGTGGATAGTCATTGGACGACTTAAATCATAAACACTAAGCTTTGATTTCTAGGTTTAAAAGTGTTAAACACTCAAAGTTGACTCATTCTCTAGGCTTAATATGTTTCTTAGTGGGTGTGGTTTAAGGTTTCCTAATAGTCGCTATCCAATACAAATATATGCAATAAATAAATTCATAACAAAAATTTTGGTTATAAGGTAGGTTGGCAGGTGCCACATAAAACTAGGCAATTTTTTTATCTTCTTCCATTAAGAGTTGTCAATTTTGTCTATTAAAAGTGAGATAGGATGAACCATTTTAAGTAATATAAATATATACAAGTTAAAATAATTTATATTAGACTTATTTATCTAATTATCAATTGCATATAGATGTGCAATGGGTACACTGAAGAGTTATAGAAAGTCAAGTAGGGAAAATTTTGGTCTATTTTTTTTAATCCATTTGTGTTGTACATGAGGTTTTTTGATACACAAAAATAGAGAGATAGAGAGAGGTATAGGGAAAAAAAGATAACCATAGAGAGATAAAGAGGGAGAGGTAGAGAGGAATGTATATATGGAAAAATGGAGAGGGAGAGATAGAGTGTGAGGCCCTACCCTGACCCATCCTAGTATTTCAGTTATTTTCATGTCGGAACTATTATGGATGCTTCATTTCTATGCATTATGGATGTAGAATTTTATATGATCCCAGGATTGGATAACATTGATATATTGATGCTTCATTTCTATGCATTATGGATATAGAATTTTATATGATTCCAGGATAGGATAACATTGATATGGTGTATGTCATTTATTTGATTTGCAGAACTTTATTATGATGTTAGAAATATGATGTATGTCTTATGAATGGTTGAAATTTATGAGGATTATGATAATGTCATTAAGTAAAATTGCTTTATGTGGATTGCACTGGATATATGGTAAATTGATTTGTATGATGACAATTGTATGCAGAGTGATTTATTTGTATTCCTTTTTATATGTTAAATTTATATGAGGTTATTTGGGAATTACTAATGTGTAATTGAGATGTGCAGGAAAATTATCCATGTGACCATCAAAACAATATGGAGAATCAAGCCTAGACCTTTGTGCGTTTGTAAAACCAGGGGTTGTCTATTTGGAAAGACAACACCCCATATGTATCGTGTTTTATTCATAAACGTAAATGTTTGCATGTGTGTTAAATTGTATTTATTAAATTGTTTAATCCAACAAGAGACAATTTCCATGTGTAATTAAGTAATGTATTTTATTGTGTCACTTGGCACGTGTTGAATAGTGTTTTGATTATGACATGTCTCTTGGAGGGAAATTGTTTCAACCAAATCCTTTTTTAAATATTTGAGTGTGGTCCCAGATTTGCCTTGGGTAGAGAGTCTTTAAAGTGGTCAACTCAAGTTTGACCCGTAGGTTAACTTCAGGTGGGTTTCTAAGGGGTCAAATGGACTCCTAGGGTTAGTTTAGGGGCTTTTCCAAAGGTCGATATGATATACCTATGGGTTAGGGCCATTTTTAAGCATGTAACCACTCCCATGTGACTGATTTGACACCTCAAAAATTGGTTTTCCCAAGATGAGCGAAAATCCAACTTGGAGGACTCCTCCTAGGTTAGCTAACCTTCCCTTCTTGTGTCAGTTCCGCTTCCCCATTTTCTCTTCCCCTCTTTCATGATTGCAGTTGGAGTAACCTGTAAGAGGTTGGAAAGACCAACCAATGGGGGCTCACACTCTATCCAAGAGGTTGGAAAGAGTGAGAGGAGCCTTCTTAGGGAAGGGTTTGAGACTTAGGATGGTAATCACCCACTCTCCATTTTGGAGATTGAGAATCTTGAAGTTTTAAAAGTTTAGTATAGGATTTTTGGTTAAGGCTTGAGAAGAAAGAAGTGTGGATTTGGGCAGCTCTACTCCAAACTATCCCTTGCATCCCTTTGGCAGATTCAAGGTTGGTTTAATCACCACCTATGTATGTTGTAAGTTTGTTTTGAAAGATTGTATGTTTTCATTGTTTTCTCCCATTGATGTTTTATTTGTGGAGGAAGATGTTGTGATCTTCCCTTTGTTTTTTGGTTGAGCATTTTTATGTTTTGGGATTATTCAAGGCCGAACTCACCCTTGGGAGGGTAGAGTGGCCTTGGGGTGAAGGGTTGTTTGACAGCCTTAGAGTGAGAGGCTCTCTTTGGAAGAGAGTGATTCTCAAGGGATTTTTGTGACCCTTGTTGCATATTGTTTATGCATTTGGGGGTCATAAGGGGAGATTTGATGGATTGTATGCCTTGGGGGTCATAAGGAATGGTTAGGAAAAGTTTGGAACTTGTGATGTGTTCTTGGTTGCCTTGCAATGGCATTGTGTTTCTACTATTTGCAGTTTCTCCTCAAGGTACTTAGTCCACCTTCACCCATGTAAAAATCACATATGTGATGATGTTAAGCCTTGGGATGGGAATGTGTTTGTTGTGAGTTTTGTCTTGCTTGTTTGTGTATTGCTTGTGTGTAACCCGTTTAGGTCTTGGTTGTCCAAGCTCGGGGATGGCTTCTAGTAAGCCTAGGTTGGGAGGTGAGCCTCCATGGTCACAACCTTAAAGCTTTGTATTGTAGGTTTTCTTGGAGAGGAAGGAAAGAAAAGCTAGGAGTTGTTACTATTATTATTGTTTTAGTTGTAAAAAAAAATGTATTTATTTTGGAAGCCCTCATTTAGTAGAAATGAGAGGCTAAATTGGGTATTTCACCTATTTGTAAAGTTACCATGTTGGAAATAAAAGCATTCTTTAAACCATGTTTTATCATGAAATGAAATGTATTCTATTATTAGATTTGTTCTTGCAAGAAAGAAATAAAAATAAATATGGAGTATGTTTCTAAAGTTTTTGAGTTAATATTCATTTGTATTTAGTTCTTGAAAATAAAAGTTATTTCTACCTTTTTAAGCATATTGTGAAATGAAGGAAATAAACTAGATGCAGGAGAATAAATGTTAGTAAAAGAAAATAATCATCTACTTCTACTTATTTATTCCAAAATGCAAAATAATGTAAATAGGATTTTAAATGTGTACATCATTATTGCCTCATCATGTAGTCTTTGGATTAAATGATTTTAGATTATTATAGTTGCTTCTGTAATTTATTCATTTTTGCTATTTATTCCCTTTAAAAAATGTAGAAAATAAAGCTAGATAAATTAATGTAATCCAAAGGATAACTCTATGACATTAAAAATAAAAATAAATACATTTATTCAAATATGGTATAATCTACTTAAATGCATTTAAGAAAAGTATGTTTTAGACAAAAAAGAAATATTATATCTTCATTTTGCTAAGTAAAAAAGAAAAAAGAAAACTAGATAGTTTAAAATGCCTTGTTTTAATATAACAAATATATGTATACATATTTAAATGATCTATACTTTAAAACTATTGGAAAATAAACATTTATCTACTTAATGTTGCTGGTTTATTATTTAACAGTCATCTTTATTTCCTGCACGTTCAAAATAATATAAACCCTTATATAAATCAGAGTATATATATATATGTGTGTGTGTGTGTGTGTGTGTGTGTGTATTTATTATATATAATATGTTTTAAAGTTTTAAAACAAAAAAAATATAACAAAAAAAATTATAACGCAGAACCCTGCCCTCGAGCCTCACGGAGCCAAGGCTCTACGCGGCGGCCTAGGGCAGCCCGGGGCACTCTGTTGGCCGCGACCCATAGAGGCGCCGAGGCGCCGCTGTGGCAGAGGCCCACAGGGGCGCCCGCGGCACCATTGCGGGTCGCAACCCATAGGGGCGGCCTTGGCCGCCACTACAGGGACGTCGCGGTGTCACTGCGGGCCGCGACCCGCAGTGGCGCCCAAGGTGCCACTATGGGTGGTGCAACCCTTCGCCACCGCCACTATGTAAACACATCCCCCCCCCCCCCCCCCCCCCCCCCTCTGCGGCCATTAAAAATAAAACGCCCTCCGCCATGAAAGAAAAGAATCTTGAACCCTGCATAACACGTAAAACCCTAACCCGAATCTCGGGTTAGGGTAGAAACAAGAGTAAAAAGTTTTGTAGGGGCTTTTAGTTTTTATAGATTTTTAATTAGGTTTCTTAGTTTAGTTTGAAATATATTTTAGTAAATATAAATGGGGGAAACCCTATTCAAAATTTGAATAGGGTAACCCCATTCATATTTAGAGTTAATGAGGAATTTATCAATGTGATTATTGCTTTTTTATTTTATTTTGAGAGGGTTATTTAGTTTATTTGAACCTTATAGATTTAATTCAACTATCTCTATGTTTATATATATATATTATATATGCTTGAAAACATATATGTATCCATATATATGTGTTATAGTTAAATTCTTTTTGGGATTTTAATAAGAAACAACTAAAAGACTATTACAAACATTTAGCCGATAGGGGAATTATTTATCTGGCCAACATCAATTATTGGAATTTTTATTATGGAATTAGTTAACCCTATAGTCGAATTTAGTCGCATTATATTCATTGCTCAGTTGATTACTAAATTTAATAATCTAAGTGCTAGCATTGATATAATTATTCCTAGAACATTTATATGTTATTTGAGATTATTAATATCTCTTGTCTATTTAGTTAAAGATTATTTGTTTAAATTAATTTATTAATTAATGAAATAGTAATGACATTTTTGGAGAATTATTTTCCGCATTTAATTATTATCGCATGCTTGGTTAAGTTAATTAAATTAACTTTAGTAAATTACTCGTTTATATTTGAGTTAACCTATAGTTAAGACAAGACTTAATTATTGTAAATTAAAATTGTTGTTTAGTTTTTGCCGAAAAGTTTGGGCATGACATAGAGAGAGATATAGATAATGAGATAGAGTGATGGAGAGATAGAGATATAAGGAAACAGAGAGAGAGAGAGAGAGAGAGAGAGAGAGAGAGAGAGAGAGAGAGAGAGAGAGAGAGAGAGAGATTCTAGTGCTAATAGAACAATGTTTTTTATATCCGTAAACACTTGAGATTTAACAACTTTCCATTTCGAGTCAATAAGATAATTTTTTAATCCTCTAAATCAAGAACCCTCCTACTGTTTGGTTCTTAGTCTTTCAATAGTTATCTCACAAAAAAAAATGTAGACATTAGTTCAAAGAGGAGCAACATATATGCTAGAAGAAGAAATGCCTCTCACAGGTTGTCTACTAATGGAAATGTCTTTAGGCTCCATTGAATATTTAGATCAACTTGAATGAGTTACAAGAGTGAACTAAAAAGCTCAGTCACATACCAACACATCAATTGTGTATGGAAATTAAAATAGTGCTTACACTAAGGTCTTCTTGAACCCAAGTCAATATGGTATGTCGTATTTACATACGTATCACTACATGTGTTTTAAATCTATGTTTAGTAGAGTTTGTTGCTAATTATGGTTTTGCTTTCATTTATGTAGGATTTGATAATAGAAAGAGGGCCTAGTATGGAGCTAGTGGAGGCACCTTATATTTTCATATTTTTTTTACCTATGAGGAAGCTAATCCAAGTCCTATTAGTGGTCGAAAAACAACATCATGTGTAGATCGAAGTAAGTGCATACATTGAGATGACATCCATTTTACAAAGGCCTTAGATGATGTGATTGCCAATATGTTTATGCAAGGAGCATTCACCAAACCTCCTTTTAGTGCATTTTTATCTAAGAAGAAATTTTTATCATGAGAGACACATTTGAGAATTTATAAATGAATACATGTGTAGTGGTGAAGGAATGACATAAAAGAGAGTTGTTTGTTCATAAAGTATTAGATATCTAATTTGTTTTTTTCATTTAGATTAAATAATATAATCATGGTCAAAGGGTTAAAATCAATTAGGTTTTAACTTTGTAAGTAATTATAAAGGGTTGTTTTTTTCTATGGTTAATAATTTAATTGAAAAATGATATATAATTTTAAAGTACCATACAATGTAAATTTTTAAAAGTATTATACTAAAATATTCACATTGATAAAATAATATATTAATGGTCAAAGAATTCGTATAATTATTAAAAATGTATTGTTTACATGGATCAGTTAGAAGTCTTGATAATGATCTCTCCCATGATGACTTATATATATTTATTAAAGATATGGATGTTTGTTAATATCCAACAATTAAACATTAAATGAAAGGTAAACTCGTTATCATTACTAAAAAAATGCAAAATAAAATACAATGCAAACACATTACAATATAAAATAACTAATAAAAATATAAATTATTATAATATAATAATATTTTAAACATATTATATTTATATTATATTAATAGTTTTGAATTAAATTATATTTTATTTATATTAATATTCATTTTCTAATCCAAAGATAAGTATATTAATAGTAAATTTATTGAAAATATAAATTAGTTTATTAATGAATTTATTATATTTTAGATTTTCTAAGTAATAATATAGATCAAATTTTATGATTTATTATTTAAATTGTTTACTCTTTGTCAATGTTGGTGTAAATAAATATTCATTATGGATATTATTACACTTACTTAAGTTAACTTAGGATAATGCATCTCTTCGTAGTTTGGATTTGAGACACTTAGGGAAGTGTGCACTTAGGGATAGAGCTTGTAGGAGAAATTCCACCTTTTGTGGTCTTATTTTGCTGTTACACTCCACATTCGGTGGGTCATCCACCTCTTGTGGAATATTATATTATTTCTCCTACCTACCCTTAATATTTCTTACCTACCCTTATTTCTCATTGAGCCACATGTCATATTTGTGTGCTCATACATCCATATGGCCTTGCCTATATAAGCAGGCCTCTATTCATTGTATTGGTTAATTCAGTTGATCATTTGTATATTGATGAGAATACAGTTTGTTCTTGTCGTTCTATTGTCTCTTTTATGCTTTTCATTGTGCCCTTGATCTTGACAAAATCCTACATGGTATCAGAGCTATTGGGGCTTCATTGATCGGTTTTTGGAGACATCGTGGAAGGCTTCTATTTTCGGATTTGGGGATCTTCATTTTTGGGGGGTGTCATACAGCAATTTGGACATCACCGTTGAATCCAGGAGGCTGTTTCCATAAATTTCGACTATAAAGTCGACCTATTTTGGTGAGAATTTTTTTTTCCCCATTTTGGCTAATGTCGTACGGATTTCGAAATTTTTTTTTAAAAAAAAAATTTTATTTTTCAAAAAATTTCGAAAAATTTCAAAAAAAAATCAAAAAAAAAAAAAAAAAACTTTTTGTTTGGGGGTCCGCAGACCCCCCTATACACAGTACCTACATGTTGCAGGTTTTGCAGCATCGCTGTGCAGGTCCTCCCGTCGCCGCCCGCGCCGAGATCTGCCACCGCTAGTGCCCAGGATCCCCGCGCCGCCGTCGCCGTCGTGCCCTCTCCCGCCGGCCGCTTCCCCGTCGGCCGCTCTGCATCCACCACCGGCCGCCGCGCCTCTCGCTTCGGCGACCCGTAGACACCTGCCGCCGACCCTCCGGCACCGACCGACTGCCGCACCTCCCACTCCAGCGACGCGCCTCTCGCTCTGGCAACACGCAAGCTCCCGCAATCGGCCCTCTAGCACCGCCGTCGGCCAAAGACTTCTGGCAGTGCCTCCTTCCGCCGGCAGCTATTAAAACTGGCGATCCACGTCAGCCATGTGGCAGGAGGCCACTGGCCCGTGGCCACCTCGTCTGACACGTCAACTCTGTACATCAGCCCAATCAGCTACCACGTCACTACGCCACACAGGTCGTCCGTATAGTGCCACGTCATCCATACGGCCTGCACAGTCACCTGCCCAGTCAACAGTCCGTACAGTACGGATGCCCAGTCAGCAGGGAGGTGAAGTTTTTGTGACAGTCATACGGCCGTCAAATTTAACACAGTGAATTTCTGACATCAGCACCACATCAGCACTTTTTGAAAAATTTTCGACCCCTCTCCATTGGGCTTTTCAGTTTTGCAGTCCAACTTTGGAAGGCCATATCTTGCTCATTTTTGCTCCTTTTTTGGTGCAATTTTTTTTGAAATGGGCTAGAATTTCATGATCTTCGCAGTGGTGTGGTTATTTTCTAATTTTGGCATATAGGTTTTTCATAATTTTTGGATTCTCTCAGTTGTACCTGTCCAATCCTCAATTCTGCAACTTCAAAGGCCTCGTTTGAGCTCATACGACCTCCTTTTCAGGTGCCATTTTTTTTGAAAGTGCTTATTTTTTCATTTAATTTCAGAATCTATGATCAGATTTCAAAGATTTTGAGTGAAAATTGTACTTTCAGATATTGGTCTTCTTTGGCCTATTAGGTACTTGTAAATTGCTTGGATCTTAGTTAGATCTCTTGCATTATCAGTTTGAGACTCTTTTGGCCTTATTGAGACAGTTGTAAAATTGTAAATCAGAAGTCCACTTTGCCATTTTTTGCAAGTGGCCCATTGTATATGCACTACTTATAAAGTGCCAAATCATCACATTTGGGGGGGGTTCTTTGATTGAGTGAATTTGGGGGGGTGTCTTGTGTGATTGTGCCTCTCTCTGTGATCTTTCCATTCTTGTTGCAATGAGTCCTAATAAGTTTCCACCATTAACTCCACATAATTATGCATCATGGAAAATTAAAGTATGGAGTAAACTAATGGAAAAGGGTCTCACACACTACATAGATGGAACAATAACAACACCACCTGATCCTAAGGCTGATCCAATTGCTCAATTAGAATGGCTCACAAAGAATTGCATGGCTCTTGGAACCTTACGCAAGTATGTATCAGATGACCTCATTTTCCACATTGAGAAGTGTAAAACAATTAAAGAGGCTTGGGATATGTTTCAGAAATTGTATGGACAAGTTGATGAAATCAGAGGCTATCAGATTGACAATGAGCTCACCAACTTAGATCCTAAGAGTTTTGATACAATCCAAGATTATGTCACCAAAGCAAATGAGCTAAGAGCAAAGCTAAAGGATTGTGGAATTGACAAAAAGGTTGCTCAATTAATATTCAACTTGTTGGATAAGCTTGCACCAGAATATGCAGCATTTGTGTCTAGCTTCCAAACTCATCGTTTGACAGTGGGGAGTTCTTATGTTATTCCTTCATTTGATGCTTTCACTGAAATGTTGATATTGGAACAATCTAAATTGTTGAACATGGGGTTTCTCAAGTCTTCAAAGTCCAAGGCTTTGGTAGCAAATCAAGGAAATCAAGGAAGTCAAGGAAAAGATTCCAACAAGAAGAAGAAGCAATCCAAGTCTAAGCCACACCAGGAAACAGGACAATCATCCTCTCCATCACAAGGCGATTTTTCATCCTCTTCCAAGAAGGGGACACCACCTAAGAAGGATAAACCAACTTGTACATATTGCAAAAAGTATGGTCATGATGAGCATCGATGCCACGCAAAGCAAGTTGATGAGTTAACCAATCTTCTCAAGAAAAACAACATCAACTTGCCATCCGCCTACACAAAGAAGGATTCAACTCCTTCCTCTTCCTCACAGTCTAAGGGAAAAGGGCAAGCATTTGTGGCTACAACAGGTTCTTCACAGCAATGGATACTTGACTCGGGTGCATCATATCACATGGGTTCTACAAAGGAGCAGTTTTCTTCATTGGAGCCATCCAAGGTACCTCACATTTACATAGGTGATGACACACAAGTAGAGGTTGAAGGGAAAGGTTCAGTTGACATGGATGATGGAACATTTGAGAATGTTCTCTATGTTCCTAACTTGTCTACCAACCTTCTCTCCATCTACCAAATCACTCACTATGGGAATGGGAAAAAGGTTGAGTTTACACCAGATTCAGTTGTGGTAAAGGAACTTGATGATGATGCCTTGGTAGCAGTGGGACAAGTCAATGACAACTCAAGGCTTTATTCATTCTCCCACTTTGTGCCAAGTTCACCTTCTAGGGCCTTGCTTACTCATTCAAATTCAAAAAGTAAGCTATGGCATGAGTGGTTTGGTCACCTCAACTACCACTATCTTCAGCAGCTAAGCACTAAAGACATGGTCACAGGTCTACCTCGAATCAGTTTTTCAGAGGGTGTATGTTCAGGTTGTTCCATGGGCAAGCATCCCGAAGAGAAGTTTGATAAAGGGAAAACTTGGAGAGCTTTGGAAGTTCTTCAAATTGCTCACAGCGATGTATCAGGTCCATTTCGAGCACCTTCATTCAGTAAGGCCCGCTATGTTCTTACCTTCATTGATGACTACTCCCACTTCACTTGGGTCTACTTTCTCATTCATAAGAGTGAAGTATTTGACAGATTTCAGGACTTTAAGACTCGTGTGGAGAAGCAATCAGGGAAAGTGGTCAAGATTCTTCGCACCGATAATGGAAGGGAATATGTGAACAAGAGACTTGAGGATTTTTGTACATTTGAGGGGATTGATCTTCAGCATTCTGTAGCGTACACTCCACAACAGAACGGGGTTGCAGAATGCAAGAATAGAACTCTCAAAGAAATGGCTAGCTGTATGATACATGCACATTCTCTTGATCCTGTCTTTTGGGCAGAGGTTATCAGTTGCGCCACACACATCCAGAATCGGGTTCCTCACAAAGCTTTGCAAGGTATTACTCCTTTTGAAGCTTGGGCTGGTAGGAAACCAATTGTGAGACATTTCAGAGTCTTTGGGTGTCCAGCATGGGCTCGCATACCTCCACAAAAACGCAAGGCATTGGAACCTCAGAGTCGACCTTGCATCTTTGTTGGATATCCTGAGGGTGTTAAGGCATACAGATTGATGGATCCAGAGACACATGAGGTATTCATTGAGAGGAGTGTTCACTTTGAGGAAAGCTCTCCTAGCTTAGCCTCTCTACCTCCTCCACCTTCCTCCATTATGGATAGTGATGTTAGTGGTTCAGATGATGAGACTCCTTCAACTCCGACTTGCAGGGTTCCACCTCTGTAGGGTCCACTTGCAGTTGAGGAGCCTCGTTCTCCACCTCCACCTAGGCCTCGTTGGGCTCGACAGACACTTGAGTCCGCGGGTTCTCTTGTTGGGGATCCTTCAGATACACGGAGAACTCGATCACAACATCAGGATCTTCCACATGCATTCATTGCTACCGCTTCCGATCCACAGACATTTAGGGAAGCATCAGGGGTTCTTGAGTGGGACCAAGCTATGGAGGAAGAGTATAGTTCCTTGATGAGGAACAACACATGGGATCTAGTCCATCTCCCTAAGGGGAGAAAGATGGTTCGATGTAAGTGGATCTATCAGACCAAGTTTGCAGCGGATGGTAGTGTGGATAAGTATAAGGCTCGGCTTGTTGCAAAAGGTTTTTCTCAGGTTGTAGGTGTTGACTATACTGAGACCTTTGCCCCCATAGCCAAGATGAACTCCATTTGTTTGACACTTGCTATTGTTGCAGCTCATGGTTGGGCTGTACATCAGATGGATGTGAAGAGTGCTTTTCTTCATGGTGATCTTGATGAGGAGATTTATATGGAGCAGCCACAGGGTTTCATCCAGGATACTTCCTTGGTTTGCAGACTAAGGAAATCTCTCTATGGCCTTAAGCAGGCCCCCAGGGCTTGGTATGCCAAGATGGATTCCTTTCTTCTCTCCGCAGGGTTCACCAGGTGTCATTCTGATCCGACTATCTACATTTTGCGACAAGATGACTCTCACTTGATTCTTGTGCTCTATGTTGATGACTTGATCATTACAGGGAGTACTTCATCCATCATTAGCAGGGTCAAATCTGCTTTGCATGACAGATTTGCTATGACTGACTTGGGTCTTTTGCACTACTTTCTCAGGATAGAGATTTCACAGTCACCTTCCGAGATTACACTATCGCAGCCCAAGTATGCTCTTGATCTACTTGCACGCTTTCATATGGCTGATTGTAAGCCTACCCCGACTCCCTTTCTTTCAGGAGTCAAGCTTGAGGCTCATTGTTCTTCTCCACTAGTTGATGCCACTTTGTATCGTCAGCTTGTGGGTAGTCTCATCTACTTGACTCATACACGCCCTGATATTTCATTTGCAGTTGGCATGGTTTCCCGCTTCATGCAGGATCCACATGAGCTTCATTGGAAAGCTGCCAAATGCATCCTTCATTACATCCAAGGTACACATCACTATGGGATTCACTATGCAGCAGGCACAGGACTTCGCTTGGTTGGTTACACAGACTCCGATTGGGCTGGCGATCTAGTTGATCGTAAGTCTACTTCTGGTTACAGTTTTCACCTTGGTTCGGGCCCCATTTGTTGGCAGAGCAAGAAGCAACATGCTATTGCTCTCTCTTCGACTGAGGCTGAGTATCGAGGCGCTGTTAATGCAGCGATTGAGACCATTTGGCTCCAACAGATTCTCAAAGAGTTTGGTTTCACCACTCCACGACCAACAGTTCTACATTGCGACAATCAGAGTGCTATTGCAATCTCGAAGAACCCGGTCCAGCACCAGCGGACCAAACACATCAAGATTCATATGCACTATATCCGAGAGCTCATCCAGGAGCAGGTCATTGATTTGCAGTATTGTCCTACAACAGAGCAAGTTGCTGACATATTCACCAAACCTTTCACTGAGAGTAAGTTCCAGCAGTTGCGAGCTCTCTTGGGGGTGCGGGATGTGTCATTAGGGGGGGTCAGCTGACTTCTCCTTCCTCTCTTATGGGGGGGACTTTTTCCTCTTTGAGGTTTTGTCCTTCTTCTTTGAGAGTCTTTTGTACATTCATCTCTCTTTGGGGGGGGAGTTTTTTTTTCCACTGGGTTTTCTCCCTTTCTCCGTTTGTGAGAGATTGCATTACATTGTTTTTCTTGCATTTGCATGTTGTACATGGGTACCTATCATGGCCTAGTAGCTGGGACCCATCTTGCATTGTTGACTTGAGTCTTCATTCCCCTAAGTTGCACTTAAGGGGGGTGCTGGTGTAAATAAATATTCATTATGGATATTATTACACTTACTTAAGTTAACTTAGGATAATGCATCTCTTCGTAGTTTGGATTTGAGACACTTAGGGAAGTGTGCACTTAGGGATAGAGCTTGTAGGAGAAATTCCACCTTTTGTGGTCTTATTTTGCTGTTACACTCCACATTCGGTGGGTCATCCACCTCTTGTGGAATATTATATTATTTCTCCTACCTACCCTTAGTATTTCTTACCTACCCTTATTTCTCATTGAGCCACATGTCATATTTGTGTGCTCATACATCCATATGGCCTTGCCTATATAAGAAGGCCTCTATTCATTGTATTGGTTAATCCAGTTGATCATTTGTATATTGATGAGAATACAGTTTGTTCTTGTCATTCTATTATCTCTTTTATGCTTTTCATTGTGCCCTTGATCTTGGCAAAATCCTACAGTCAACTAATCTTAAATTTGTTATTGAATCAAATATATCTATTTATTATTATATATCATGTTTAATTTAATATATATTAAACTAATATAATATATATTAAACATATTTAATAATTTATATTATGTTCTGATTAATATGAAAAAAAGGTTTTAAGGACCCGAAACCTTTAACATAGGAGCATAAAATAGTTCATCAAAAAGCATCCAGACCTGCTTGAAACAACTTACAAAATGACTGGCAAAAAGGCCAATAAATCGAAAGGACAACAAAAGAAAGGAAAAACAAAGTGAAAGAACCAGAGAAAACACAAAATGATTAACAACAACTATAAAGACTTGAGAAGATCCGCCGCCTTATTGACCAGCTGGTCATAGTTTGCCACATCAACTTTGAGTTCTTCCATATCCTTGTTTGGCTTCTTCTCCTTCTTTTTGCCTTTGGTCCTTGTTCTAGGTCCTTGCACTTCTCTCGTACCTTCAATGTTTGGTTCCAACTCTAGGGAATCCTTCTCATCCTCTAGTTTGCTGATGAGGATTTTGGTATTGTCGGCCGAGGCCTTCAGAATGCTAAAGCTTTGTTCAGCAATACTTTTGAGGCATTTTTCAATTTTGTTGAATTTGTTATTAGCATCTGCCATTCTCTGGTCCATAACATTATCATTAGTTTTTATCTTTGTCAGGTCCTTCTCAATTTGCTCAAACCTAGGGTTGAAGGAATCTCTGATCTCTTCGGCTCTAGCAACAGTTTTAGTCAAATTCTCAACATGTTCTGCCATAGATTTGCCTCAACCAATACTGATTGTCTCCAAAATTTGGACCTTGTGGCTCAGCTTCTTATTATCCTCCACATCTTTCTTGTAACTGTTAATTAACCAATCGATGGTGTCCACAAATCCTTTCAAACCCTCAGAGGGAGGATTTGAAGGGGGGGTTTTCTCACCAGGATTGTCCTGTTCATTTTTGGGGGCGTCGCCACTAGTGATCTTATCAACTTTTCCATCAATCCTCTGATCAAAACCTTCCCTTGTGGTCACCTCCTCCAATTTCTGGTCGACTTCGGGATCTGCACTTGTTCCTCCAGCTCCATAACATTATCTTCCTACCTCTTCTGTTTGTTCCTTGTCTGAATAGAAAATTTGGTTTTCTTTTTCCAAGGAGACTGGGGTTCATCCTTCTTAGAATCCTCAGAGACCTCCTCCTTCGAGGAGGAACGATATATAATAATAAATAGACATATTTAATTTAATAATGAATTTAAGCTTAGTTGACAAAGAGTACACAATTTAAATGATAAATCATAAAATTTGATATATAGTATTACTTAGAAAATCTAAAATATAATTAATTCATTTATAAACTAATTTATATCTTCAATAGATTTACTATTAATATACTTATCTTTAGATTAGAAAATGAATATTAATATAATATAATTTAATTTAATTCAATTATGTGCAAAAATAAAATAAAATAAAATAAATCTAAAACAAATAAAAAACAATAAACATGAATTTTTACCCCTCTAAAAACATACAAAATAGTAAATGGAGAGTAAGAATTACCAAATGGTAAAAGTAAACCCATTGGAATTTGCATAAGACAATAGTAAATACATTTAATTTTCTCTTGATGATTTTGGATTAAATTGTGTGCAAAATTTGTTATCATCAACGTTTCGAATAACACTTTGTGATTCATCATCGAGGTGAGAGAAGAGTTCAAAGGAGATGAAAGATGATGATCTTTCATCTCCTTTGAACTCTTCTCTCATCCCAATGATGAATTACAGAGTGTGATTCGAAACGTTGATGGTAACAAATTTTCACACAACCTAATCCAGAAGCATCAAGAGACTTATAACATAGATTGTGGAAACTTGATAGTAACAATACATTCAATTTCACAAATGAGATGCCTGAAGATTCATTCATTTTTTTATTTTTTATGTCATATTTTTGTTATGTGACAATTTACTTGAAAGGCAAATTTAATAGTCATTAATTCACTTGCATGAAAAGACGCGAAAGGAAATCAAACAAAGATGAAGAATGAACTGGTAAAAAAAAAGAATAGAGGATGAAAATGGTAAAAGCTATGAACGAACAAGATATGTTCTATTGTCTTGCACACCTCTATTGAATTTAAGACAATCAGATGTTCAATTGAAAGTTCTTTTTGCCATAGCTAACACCTTTGGTGTAATTAAATAAACAATCAAGAGAGGAATTTTGTGCATTGTGGTGAATGAGGAAAAATTAAAGTTCCCTAGTGTAGGAATTGAGGGATACATAAATCAAACTATTGATGAAGGTGTTTTAAGAAATTTTTATGGATTAATCAAAATTGGATATGCAACAAAGACTACTCGAGCAAATCGAACGATATCAATCACACTGTGTAGTGTGTAGACACCTAAAATTGTCCCACACAAGTGCGAACGCCAATTTCATTAACTATTCCTCCTTATTAATTAAATAATTTTAATTATTTAACTAATTTGACCTCATTCTTCTAGATTGAAATTATTCTTTCATTCAAAATTTGTATTTTGAATTTCCCTCTAATTCCATAATTAATTAATCTTTAATCTTTTCCTTTCTAATATTAATCAAATAATTTTTTATTATTTAATTAATCCCAATTATTTACTTTAATTAAATGATCTTTATTGTTTAATTAAATCAATTTCTACTATTCTCCCATAATTAAATAATTATGCCAAATTATTTAATTGGCCAATAATGTCCTCTTAAATTAAATAAATTTCTTAATTTATTTAATTTAATTTGTCTCACATTTTAAATTAATTTCATTTCTCTCTGAATTCTAATTAATTTCATTTCCCAGGTTTCATTCTAATTTCAATTTCACATTTTCAAAAACCAAAATTTTCTCCAAATTCAATTTCATCTCAATTTCCTACATCACATGTTGAAAACGAGTAACTACCATCGACTCCCACTTCCCACTAGTGAGTTATCAATCACTTTCTCTAACTAGTAAGCTAGCCCACTCTTTTTGAAATCACCTTTTACTAACTAATCAATCAAATCATTTATCAAATCAAGTTCAGTCATGTTGAGTGATCATCTCCAACTAACTTGTCTCATCAATTCTCAATCGTTGATCAAATTTATTACTAAATCAATCTTGATTGTTAGCTCAAATTCTAAAATCATAAATTTAATATCAATTGTCAATCATAGATAACCACATTCTTCAAATTCTTGTGCTTACATTATGTGGGTACTATGTGACTTTGAGAGCACTGACATTATATATATCAAGGAGGAGAAGGAAAATAGAAGTCACTTGTGTGGATTCGACATGGAGTTTGATTCATTACTTTGATTTATGTAGTACCCCTGCCCTAATCAATTTCTAATCTCGGTTTAATCTTAGTTAGTTTATCATAATATAATGATTATAGTCAGATGTGTTGATTTAGTGCATATCTGTTAATGTGTTTTCGCACTAGTTGTATGCAAGTTGTTTAGTGTTCCTATTTTGTGGTATTAATAACGGGCTAATGCTTTCATTAAGTTTATATATGTATCCATGTATGACTCTTGGTTGTAGGAAATTTCAGGTACAATGCCGCATGAGTGCGAGGTTCGTCTTCACCTGGATTTGCAGGTTTGAGTGTACCTCTTTAATCCTTAGAGTTGGATTAGGTGGTCGTAAGACCCTAGTTGACCATAGTCGTGCTCAAGTAAGCATCGCCAGTCGTCATCAGTATTCCCTTTTTGTTTGGGTTTGCGAGTCATCTGTCTGGTTGACCTTCTTGGTTTGCGTGTTTGGTGTGTATGGTTAAATTGATTAATTAGTCCTTAGTATTTAATTTGATTAAATATGTGTTTGTGCATTAAAGATTAATGGACTAAATTAAATAGGATTTCTTTATGTGATTTATCATTAATATGAATTGCTCGATTTAAATTGGGAGCAAGTTCAATTAAATGGTTAAATTTAAATATTAAATGTATTATGTTTATGCCTACGAAAAGAAAGATTTAATTTTAATTGAAATAGAATTAATTTTATCTTCTTGGCATTTTGGAAATAGAAAGGTTAAATTGAATTAATTGAGAAAATCAATTTTGTATTGAAAAGCAATTTAGTTTGTTGATATAGCTGGAAAATAGTAATTTTGGGGAATTATTTTAAATAAAAAAAATTTAAATCCAAAAATGAGATTTTTGGTCAAACTTTTCCATATAACCTAGACTTTTGGAAAATATTGGGGATTGAATTTTTTTTGGAGAAAAATATATTTTTGGAAAATATTTTGGAGGAAAGATTTAGGGATTTTGGAAGGAGAAGGATTTCTTGAGCTGCAGGTTGGGGCTCTTCATCAGATCCTTTCTAGGAATGCTTACTGAGGTAGGAATTCTAGTTATCAGTTAGTTATTGTTTAAATTTAAAAAAAAATGGGCATTGGATGTTCTTCATGCTATTTGGTTTTAATTTCTCCATTGATTGCCTCAAGGTTATGAATCATTGTGGAATTAGTTGGTATTGGTTTATTGTTTGCATCCTTGCATGGAAAATGAGCTTTCTTATGCCCAAAAGGATTATCCTTTCAATTTTGAAAACCTCTCATATTCTAGAAATTTCTGTGTTGTTTTAAAAAAAATTTTAAAAAAATTATTTGTTTTAAGTCTCTAGGAGACTGACTGTGTTTTTTATTAACAGTAAATAATTTTAAAAAAAAAAAAAAAAACAATGAAAAAAAAAAAAATGTTTGAAACCCCAACCACGTGGGAGAGTTCCCCACCACGTGGAGGGGTGTTGCGTGTCCCTTTGGGCAGCAGCGCTTCCCATGGGGGCTGCGTGCTCCCTTTGGGAACAACAGCGCTCCCATGGGGGCTACGTGCTACCATTGGGAATTAATGCTTCCCCAAGGGGAAGCGTGAGCTCCCAAGGGGGGGGCCCACGTGGGTACCCTCCCCCATATAAATGTTTTTTTTTAGTTTTTTTAAAAATGCATTTTTTTAATGTATTTTTTTTTAATCAAAAAAATATATATATAATATTTTAATATTATTTAATGTTAATTTTTAATTAAGTTTTTAATTATGATTAATGTGGCATAAATTATAATTCATGATTAATTTGATATTAATTAATTGTATAATGGAATATATACATTAATTAATATTCAAATTTCATTTTATGATTAACGCACTTTTTCTAATTAAATTCTAGAATTGCTAGTTTCGCAATTAAATATTAATTGGTTATATTTTATTAATCTTGGATTAATAAATATATATCTTAATTAATAGTTAATTTGGGTATTTGTCTAATTGACGGAGTATTGTTTTTTTTTTAAAATAGAATATTATTTTATTGGAAAATTGTTGAAATATGATATATTTACTAATTGATTATGTTAAATAATATTTTATTCAAGAACATATCATTTGAGTAATTGAGAAGTAAATGAAATATTTTATCATTGGATATTTTGATCATTTAAACGATATACTATTGGAAATTAATAATGTATTGTTTGGAATGTTGGTGAGTTAATGGTAATTTCAATTTGTAAAATAAATGGTATAGTTATAATCTTCCTCTGTTTTGAGACATAGGCGAATGGACCATTGAGATTGTGGTATTGTACTCACCTGGTAATGGTGATTTTTCTGTCAATGTTTTTTTGAAAACTTAGATCAATTAGAGAATTGGATCAACTTTTATGTTTAAATCAATATGGAAAAATATTGTCTTTTCTGGTTATTGCCTATGCAAGTTTAATTTTTGTATTCGCTTTTGCTTAAGTAATGGCAAGTTTTGATTTGTTCGATTGGACCCTGTCGTATGGATTGATTTGGGTACCTATTCCAGTTCTCAGTTTCGAGTTTGACTATTGTTTTGTGGTAGTGTCGTAATTGGTAATATCCTTTGTGTGGGTGTCGAATGATGATTCATGGTTGACCATAGTTGGTCAGGTCTCTGGTTAGAGTACCATCAGTAAGTGTACCTCTTTTGAGTCGTGTTTGACTAGATGGTTGTTCCCTCCTTTTGAACTCTTTTTGCTTGACCATGTGTGTTCATTGGTTTATGAGGTTGCTTGGGTATAGTCTAGTGTCCTAAGGGAAAGTGGCTTTCGATTGGGGGCCGTGCCCAAAGTGGTTGTTGGGTAACCCATCGAAAGTGAGTCTAATAAGTGATAACCTAACAGTAGATTAGAATGTTAATCTCTAAGTAAGATAATTGTGCCTCACACATGGGACGAGTGCTAACAGAGACTCGACATGCTGTGAGAAGGCCTGAAATGGCAAACCATCATCCTTGTCTTCACGAAAGGATGTGTGGGTCCACATGAGGTTTGGATGGGCCGGAGGCTCGGATTAGGTTGCCACGGTAACCAGTGTATGGGGCCGGAACCTATGAAGACCTGCCATGGTAACCATACCAGGTTGTGTGATGACACTTGTCCCTACGTTCGCTAGTGTGTTGTCGTTTTGTCCTGTTAGGAGCACGTTTGTGGGTCATCCTATTGTCTATACCCTTGTGAGTACTTGGTTTCATGTTAGACCTTGGGTGGTGATGACTCAGTTTTGTGGATGCTCCAATGGACCTTTGTTTTAGCTTTGATTATGTTCAGCTAGATCCTTTTCTTTTCAGGGATCGTTTATGTATTTATTGACCGATGCGGTCATTTGTATATTGATTATGTTTCGCCTTGATTGCCGGATTGTAATGGTGTAACCTCATGTATTCTTAACTTTATTAATTATCAGAGGGGTCTTGCAGTTGAGCAGACCCGGAGATGTAGCCCTTTAGGGGTGAACTCTGAGATCATCTTGGTGTTATGTGATACTTTTATTTCTTATATTTCATGTTTAGTGTTAGCATGTATGAATGCCATTTTGATCGAATGCATAAGTGGTTTAGATGATATTTATCGTAGATGCATGTATGCAATCGTCTTTTAAAATGTAGTAAATTGGATTGTGAAAGAATGTAACTTAGAGTAATGGAATATATTCAGTTGTTGTTAAGGAAATTAAGTATGCATGAAAAGATCTCATATGTTTATGATGAAATTCTAGTGTGTTAGAATATTAGATGCATGGCTTATATTTCAATGAAAAGTATGAATGATGGGTATGAATAAATCTTAATGGATGAACCTTATCTTGTGAATTATATTTCCATCTTTTGAAAGAAATTATCCTGATTAAGAATTATCTCGTTATTAAGATAGTCAGCTTTTTGGTTTAATTGTGTGAGTTAAGTGAATTGTGAAATTTAAGTAATCTCGTTGGGAAACTCTTTAGGTGTTAGTTGATGTCTTCCGCTATGTAATCTGAATCTTTTATATCTCGTTATATCTCAATGTTGTGTTTATCTTAAAAAAAAAAAATTATTGCACTCCATTCTTAAGTTATAGCTTAATCCCTTCGGGGTTTCCTGGCAGGGCATTACAATTTATCTATTTTTTGTTTAATTTATTTTCAAGCTTTAATTTTTTTACAATTAAAATTTAGTGATGGACCTACGGTTTTGATTTCTTAATAGTCTATTACACATGTGTTCCCTTGATTTTCAGTCGTATACATTCTAGTGAACCCGATGTAAATTGACAACATTCTATTTTTGTGAGTTTCAAACTATGTGTTGGTTACAAGACAAGAATTATGCATTCACCAAATTGATGTTGCATTTGCAAGATGTGTGCCATACTCGAGTTCCTAAATACTGCATATGCAAATAACAATGATGCATATGCAGGACAGGACGTCACATACGCAGAGTAGACTGACACATTAGAGAAGCAAATTGGTGTAGGAGCACCTTGTCAACAGTCATGTCATGAGTAATTTTATAAGGTTTTGAGTCTATGATTGTCTTTAAGTTCATTTGGATGTAATTCAAGGCATGATGAGTAATTTTTTAGGGCAATGTCGCTCATTTGTAACAAGTTGCTCAAGTTGAGTATTTGGGTCCTAATATGGTCAAGGAGGTAAATCCTATGTAAAAGAGTCACAAAAGGGTAAAAATTATGTAAAAGGTTATTTTGTGTCCATTACAAGGTGTTCAAAGTGTCTAAGTGAAGTTTAGAGGTCATTTTTTTTAAAATGTGAAAGTTGTCAATGATGTAAAGTGTTGTCAAGCAACAAACCATGTTCTAAAAGTTGCAAACCAAGGATGTAATTAGTATTGGGAAGTTGTAACTGCCATATGGATGTGTGAAGGTTATAAAATCCATCATTTGGTTGAATCCAATGGGGGTGTGTATGATTGGAGGAAGGAAATGAATAACATTTGAAGTTTTTACACATTCCACATTGTTTTCTGGGTATTGCAGTCTGATCATTCATAGTTTACTTTATGAAAAATCCTTTGTCTCCATTGGAAATATATTGGATATAATAATGGCATGAGTTGACTTTGTTTTCTCTTTGTTTTCATTTAATTTCAATCACTTTGAAGCAATTTATACACGTTTTGGTGAAAACTGTCAAAACCCTCAATGAGGTTACCAGTTTTACAAAAAATGCTATAAGTTTGGATTGAACCGTTGGATCTTTCTATAAAATTTTTTGAATGTCTTTATTTAGGTTATATAAAGACCAATCTCTCCTCAATCTCAACACCGAAGGATATATCTCTTGTTCTCACATACACCACTCTCTAATAATGCAAACATAACATCGACACCTAAATTACATGAACATATCACCTATATATACAATTCATCAACCTTGATAGCAAGGTCGGCTAAACCCTCAACCCTCAATTAAAAAATTACATCACACGATACAAAGATCGACCACCAGACCAATACAATGATTTACATGACATAACATGGACCTAATTCAAATTCCAAAACACTCAACTCCACCGGAAATCATGCCAAGATCAACTGCAACATGCTACACCACTAGAAATACCGCATAACACAAAAATCATCATTGGTTGATAGAAACAATCAAAAACTTGCACAACGATCAATGCAGATCACAAAAACAAATAGGACATGACTAGGAAACACCAACAAGAAAGCCAACATCACTTATCAAATCTTCATATGTCAACATCTGAAATCTCAAGAACACAACCAATCAACAACTGTCATGAAGAAAGATAACTTGCGGAGCACCAAATCACGTTCCATCTGAAATGAAGATACCCAAGACCATCCCAAGCAATATCCCAAAAACCCAGCACAAGATCTGATCACATCGGAATCTACCGGAAGATATACTGAACTCTGCAAAACAGTGATCAACAAAACAACACTGTAAAAATGGATCATAAGATCTTCCCAAACACACTAGAGCAAATCACAGGAATATGTTGACATCAATGACAACAATATATCCTAGCAGCAACAATCACCAACAATATCCAATAGAAATCCATGTCAAGTTCAAGCAAAGAAACCTCAAATGACCCATATGTCCATGACAAGACAACCTCATCTTGTAGCAATGCTCAAATAGGAGGGGAGCTAAGCAATGCAATAGAAAGAACCACTATGGAGGTGAAACTGGCTCCAACATCAAGAAGAGAAACTTCCTCACAAAGTGGTCCAACCAAAATATAACCCCCACCACACAAAAATTTCTTGCTCACAAAATCAACCTCTCAAAAAGTCTCGACTGAAGGATTCAGTGCTTGGGGAAAAAAAACCTTACAAGCCTCACTCTAAACTTTCCTTTGAGGAATCACCATGAACAACAAATGCACAATGGGTGTACACATCCAACAATCTAGCTTTTAGTAGAATATCAAAAAGAAGCTCATCCTCATGTACATACTTTTTCCTCAAGAATCCTCTCAATCATTGTCACCCTCAAAATATTTTTGATCCCCATCCTCATCATCTCTAGAATAATTCCTACTAGTAGAGCTTTCAAAACCATTGCTCAGACTCCCACTTTCACTTTGGCTCTTTGTTATTTAGGTTTAGGTAGAACAATATCGGTGACAAACCAACAATGAGTGATGAACTTGTAATGAGAAGAAAACTAGTGATAAGGGATTAACCAATGACCAATGACAAACCAACAAGCAACATACCAATGACGAGAAACAAATAAGTGATGAATGTAGCAAAACTACGACTAGTGATGAACTGGTGATCAACAACGAATCAACAATGAGAGACATACCAATGATGAGTGATGAACCCTAGTGGATATTCTCTTTGAAATTTTACTAAAACTAAATAGATTTTTATTCAAATATGCATTGGTTCTAATGTTGATATCAACAATAATTTTAAATTTGGTATGGGTACTGTTGCAACCTTATAGAACTCGATGTTCATACTTATTATTTTCTTGTTAATTGTCAAGATTGATCATTATCATGTGCTAATGCAATTCAAATTGTTGTCTTTTCATCAAATAGAAAAGTTTTCATGGCTTGGTCTTTTTTTTTTACTAACAACTTTAACAAGATGATGGAGGTCTAAGCTATTATATTTCAAATAATGATGAGGTTCAAAGATTGTCAATGTCACCAACAAAGAAGGATAAGTATGAAAATAGTTAAGTCATGGAAAGTGCACCATTTTCTATCATTTTCCTAGCAAAAGCGCCTTTGGTGTATAGATAACAAGGTTCAAGTATGGAAAATCCACTAATTGTCTTATGTTGGCTTAAGTGTCTAACATCTCCACCTTGTTGCAAGTGAAAAAAATATCCTTTCGGTGATCTAGGGCACAAATTTTGAGTGATTTTTCCACATGATTTTAGGCTCGAGTGAGTGGAAATTCAATATGTCTTGCAAAGGATGACTATAAATAATATGAATTTCTTTTAGGTGCACCTTTGTGATGTCTCAACCATCTAAAAGTATTCATCTAACAGTGTTGCTAGTACCTTTTCTTTGGCATAAGTGGAGTAAAGTTATTCTATTTCAATTAAAGTTGGTAGCATCACTTATAATTTCTACTTCATATGAGATAGGAACACTTTTGGAGTGGCTCAGCCACCAATCACACCTTTGTAAAGGTCTACAAGAAAATATTGAACACATATAATTGTCTTCAATTGTGAAAAAAAATTGCTCATGAATATATGAAAATGCATTTAATTGTTTTTATCTCAATTCTTAATAAAAGAGGTAAATGTTTTGTAAGTCAATTAGATTAAAATCTAATTAATCTCAACTATAATTATATGCTCTTTAGTATATATAGAAACTATTTATTAAAATATTATCATAGAAAAAGATAAACAAGTTATAGACTATAAGAAAAATACTATTAAAGTAGAAGGAAAAGACTTTTCCTGCAAAGACAACTTCTTGATAATAAAATTGAAAATGAAAGATATTTTATTATATTATAAACTATAAAAGTATTATACTTTATATAGTGAAATTGGAAGACTAAAATATTGTAAAACAAAACAAAGATCCAACCACATAAAACCCTAGTTCTACAATGAAATCCACCATACACCAATGAAGAACCTAAAACCATGCAAAACATCAACATGAAAGATTATACCATTACATTCTCATTAGGGTTTGATCTCCATTGATCTTGCTTGATATGGTTGCTCTCAGATTTTATGTGTACAAAAAAGCTCAACAAAGAACGGATTGTGGTTGTGTAGACATTTGATTGCTATGAGGATTCACACGAGCATTAGGATTATGATTCACATTCGCATTAGCATTCATTAGGGATTGATAAGAATGAAAGGATCCTCTTATGTAGAGAGTGCCCTAAGAATGGAGGGATATGATTAAGAGGTGGAGGGATAAATGGTCGGCTAGGATTAAAGGGTAGGTATAGAAAATAGGAAAATATTAGAAAGGTGGTTGAAGGTAAATTAAGAGATGAATGACAAGTGTTATGGAAGGGAAAAGCTAATGAATTAATTAAATAAATGAAGATTTATTTAGTTAATAGAAGAAGTGGGGCCAGTTAAATAAATAAAATATTTATTTAATTTATGAAAAAAATAATTTAAATACATAAAAATATTTATTTAAATAGAGAAAGACTAGAAAAGGTTAAATGAATTAATTAATTAAATAAAAAACTATTTAATTGATAGAAGGCTTAAGATAAAATAATTAAATAAATAAAATATTTATTTAATTAGACTAAGACAATCTACATATACAATTAAATTATTAATTCTATATAATAATTAATTAAATAAATAAAAACTATATCTAATAAAATATTCAATAATCCTACCTCTAAGAAAAATAATAATAAAATGAAAAACTTTTTGCAACAATATTTATGTAAAAGAAAGCTTCAAGATTTACTAATTGTAATATGGTTTAGTTTTTAACGATCAAAGAAGACTACTTAGAATACATTTCAATATGTAAAACAGGAATTTTGCAATAGAAGTTGAACTCCGGAGATTGAAAAAATAGTCTATGCCAAGTCTTTGTAATAACTTGTTTCAATTGCTCTGATATTTTTCAAACTGGTTTTAATGGCGGCCATTGAAATTTATGACTTTCATCATCTACCAAAAATATATATATATATATCTTCTGACTTTTCAACATCTCATTATAAATATATATATATATATATATATATATATATATATATATATATATATATATATATATATATATATATATATATATATATATATATCTTCTGACTTTTCAACATCTCATTATAAAAATATAAAAAGATACTAATGAAAGTCTACGATTTTTTCAATTTCTCATTGATGGTTTCAATTAGAATATTTATATTTGTAAATTGTTTTCAATTTTATTATGAATGAAGGAAAATTGAATTCAATTTTATTATTAGTTTTGGTTGAGGCAAGAACATTATTTTATTTATTTATTTAATATATAGAATTTAAATTTTAGTCTATAATTGATTTCTTATTTAAAAATTTAAAAAATGTCATTTGTCCATTTTTCTATTGATTCATGTTGGAAACATTCAAGATCGTAAATAAAATTATTGTTTTAATTTTTATTATACATTTTATGCACTAAATTCTTGTGATAGAATTTCAACTATTCAATTTAATGCATGCCTTATTCATACATTGATTTCATGCTGAAATTTCAACTTCATTAAGTATCTTCTGAATTTTCAACATTTCATTGTCGAAGAAAAGTATAAAAAAATAGTAATGAAAGTTTATGATTTTTTAACTTAATGATGTCTTCATTTAAATGTAATGTAATGATTCTATTATCCCAGAATTTTCAACATTTCAACATTTCATTGTCGAAGAAAAGTATAAAAAGATAGTAATGAAAGTTTATGATTTTATAACATCTTATTGGTGTCTTCATTTAAATGTAATGTAATGATTCTATTATCCCACTCAATAAAGATATTAAGTATAATTAAAAAAAAAATTATTTTCACTAAATACATATACTAGGTAATCAATAATAGAAATGAATTGCACTATATCTCTTGTTAAAAAGTGATCTTTATAGAAAATAAATTTCTTCTACATTAGCGTATATCTCTATCTTTGATTTCAAAAAGATCTATTAGAATTTCAAGAATTAGTGGAGGAGTCTTTTTAATATAACCATAGAGACTTTAAATATCTTTTTACAACATTCATTAATTTTTTTTGTGGAGTCATATATATATATATATATTCGATGTTAAAATTTTTAATTTGAGGTTTTGACTAGGTCTTATTAAAATATTTCACATTGTCTAGCTATCAATGCACAAAATATAGTGTTCCAATTTAAGAAGATATAAAGTGTTCTAGCTTAAGAAAGGTATTTGAAAAAATAAATTACACACACACACACAATTTGAAACAAATATTTCCATCTGTGGGACCATAAATTTATTCCTTATACGTTATATCGGCTTTCAAGAATATGGATTGTTCGTTCAACTGGAAGGTCTTACCATCATGGGCTCCTACTCCCTCCCCCCAGAAGGAAGGACCATCAGTGAAGTTGACCCCTAGGGACCAGAGAAAATGAAAGCTCCACCTCTATGGAAGGGGGGGGGGGGGATTCTGATTAGTCGACTGAGGGAGGTGCTAACATTAGTCTAACTGGAAAAATAATAAAATATATATTATTTGAGACATTAGTTTTAAGGCTGAGAGGAATACCGATGTGGTCATGTCTAAAGTTTTGAGTTCTACACATTTGACTTTAGTAAACCTTACTTCTTGTGAGGGATTTTGATCTCATTGTTCACTAAATTCTTTTAAATGGTTTTACAAATCATTTCATTCTTGGATTAAGCTTTCAAAAAATAAAGAAACAAAATTTAGATAGTGTATAAGTCTACAAAATTACTTTTAATTCCTTAATTCATCTATAAATTACTTCATCATTATCAATATATGTTCTTTTATTATAATTTTACCTTTATTTAAACATAAACAATGAGATTCAATGTTAGTATGGTAAATTGCTATTTTCTTTGTCATGTCCCTTTTCTTAAATTTAAGAGAAAGATGGGTTGCTTAGAGATTAGAGCTTTCTACTCATGGCAAGAACTTTTTGGAGTTTAGGGGTTCACCAAGAACCTAGAATTGTGTTGGGGTTCCCATTGTTCTAGGAACAAACAAAATCTTGAACAAGTTTCGGGATGAAGTTAGAGAGAAGGGAGCTAGGGCCTTGTTGGGCATTTAGATTGACAAGGAACCAGCAATGGTCAAATATTGGGTTCATGGATATAACTATGCTAGTCTAGAAGGAAGGAAAAATGTTGGACCACTAATAGAGGAGTGTCAAGAATTGAGAGTGTAGTACAACTCATCATAGGGGAAAATAGAGAGAAAAGGGTGACACAAGAAAAGAGGACTGAGAAAAAAATGTATGGGGGCTATAAAGATGACCCATGATGTAACATGTGGTGATGATCCCTTAGATGGTCTTTTCATTGCCACTATTTATCTTGTTATTTCTTTTTTTTTTGGTCGGTAAAGGCAGAGCCAAGATTTATATTAAATTGGATTAAATATAGAAATTTCTTAGCTGAGAATCATACCATTAAAAACCTATTCTCAGTAATCCCAACAAAACATGATTCCATCAACAAGCAGGAAACCATTAAACTTATGATTTGACCATTTTAACAGAGCCATCAAAATTAAGCAGTCTGAAGAAAATGGGACTAGAAACATTTATGGCAAATTCCCAACTGCCTAGAACCAAAGAGTTTAAGCATAATAATCAGAAACCAAAATAAAATTTATACAATTATGTGTTAAGTATCGAGAAGGGAAATTGACACAACAACAAAAAGAGAGCCTAGCTTGCAGTGGGAGGATCGGGTTGGTGCAACTCAATTCTGGCTCTTCCTCGGCCTCTGCCTGCTGGACGACCCCGGCCACGACCCACACCCCTACGGCCTCTGCTCGAACCACCCCTGCAACTCTGTTCATCTTGGGGCTCTACCTCTGCAGCTTTCATAGGCAGGATTCCATTCAGCTTTGCAAACTGGAAGAGGTCCTCCTCTTTTCCCCGGGCCTCTGGATTTTCTCCTAAAAACCTCCATTTAAGATAGCTCAAACCAACTCCAACAAAGACTTTGTGTCTGTCCAAATATTTTCTTTTCAGATCCAGTAGGAAAGGGTAGTATTTAATGAGCTCTCCATGAGCATTGAAAAGGATTTGGTCGCTTGTCTGAGGTGCCCCAAAGTCGTGGAGGGCATTATTTAAGATTTCTTGGAAATCCTGGAGAATTTCCTCAAGAAAAAGCTCCTTGGTAAGGCTCCAAACAACTTGCTTAGGTAGCTTTTGGTCCAAAAGAGAAGCCACAAACCTAGAAGAGATGCATGTGTTGTCTCGCGGGTACTCTTCCCTGCTCAAATGGGCACTACCCAGGATCATTTTAACTGCAAGCAGAACTGGAGGGTCCACATGGATGAGGAGACACTTCAGTTTCAAATCCGTGATCCTTCTGAAAGAAACCTGATGAGTGGAGGCGTTGAGGGAAATGGGAGTGTCTGTACCAAAGCATGAGGAGGGCCTTGGGTAGATGCTCATAATGAATCCAAATGGTGGTTCAGAAGACATGTTGATCAAAGAAAAGAAGACAAGCGAGAAACAAAAACCAGAGTGAATAATGCAGATTTTGCAAGAAAGAAATGAACGCTGCGTGCAGAAAATGCTTCGACAGGAAAATCGGGCGCACATCTCAACACCTAATAATGAGGAGTGGATGAGCATTAAAGGCTCCCACAAAGGTGGCGGAGGATAAATGTCTTAATCAAGCCAAATCTTCCCAAGCGTAGATAAAAAGAGCAACTTGCGGACAGCTCATACGAAAGGTACATAATGATGGCAGGAGCCAGCTGGAGCTTCAAAAACCGTAGATAGAAGAAGACCTAGATAGGTTAAGCGAAATGTTGGCAAAGCTAAACCGGACCCACCATAAACCCTAGGCTTAAGTGGACACTTGAATTCAAATAAAAGAAATAGCCATTAATGCAAACCGCCAAAGGAAAGTGGGTAAAATCATTCAAAATTAAAATCTACATTCCTCAATTTGGTTGACAGAAAGTGTCCCCAAAACTCTAGAAGGATGAAACTTGCTAGAAGACCTGATCTGCATTACCACTAACTTGAATACTTTGAACCCACCAATGAATGAAAGAACCTTGAGCTGATATTTTTGATAAGGCATCTGCCACTACATTTGCTTCCCTATAGATACGTTTGGCCTCAAAATGCTCAAGTCTGTTCAAATTTTCTAAGATTTTTTCTAAAATTACTTGAAGTCTCCAGTTTGGGTTTTTTTTTTTCCTTATTGCATTCATTGCTATCTCTGAGTCTCCTTCCACTGAGACATTTCTTAGACCATGGTTGATGCAATCCTTCAAACCAAGTTGCAGAGCAGCGAATTCTGCTATATTATTGGTGTCTGGGGGAATTGGCTTTGCCATTTTCCCTATAATTGCTCCTGATTGATCTCTGATTACATAGCCAATTCCAGAGGGGCCAGGATTGCCTCTGGAAGCCCCATAAAAGATTAATTTCACCCAATCCATCTTTGGGGGGGACCAAGTTGCATCTTTTCTACCATTGATTTTTTGGCCAGAGGATGAAGGGATGCTAATTCCTTGCCACTTTAGCCTGATATTTTCATCCCATGAAAAAAAGACTTTGGGATGATCTAAAGAAAATGATATTCTACAATTGACTAAGTCCACTATTGTCGATTCAATTGAGTTTAAAATTGATTCCTGCCTCCTAGTTTTGCCTTCAAATAACCTACGCTTCCTTTCTTTCCAGATTTCCCAGATTAAGCATGATGGGGCACTTCCAAAATTTGACTCAGGGAGCTCTCCTTAAGAGGAAGGGGCCAACTTTGGAATAGAGACTTGATGTCATTCAGCAAGGCTATAATCAAACCCAACTTGGCACATAGCCATCTCCAGCATTTAGAAGAAAAGGGGCAATTCAAGAGAAGGTGGTACACTATCTCTGATTTGGCTTTACACAAGATGCATCTAGATGGTCCTTCGTAGCCCATTCTTATAAACTTATCTGCAGTTAGAATCTTTTTTTGAAAGGCCAGCCATGCAAAGATTCCCACTTTTGGAATGACTTTGGAGCTCCAAAATAGCTTCAAAGGGATATCTTGGTTATTCTGATTTGCAAGGCTGACTAGAATTCAATATCCATCTTTTGAATTATACTGCCCTGTTTTGGATGGCACCCAGATAAGAGAGTCTTCTCCTCTTCTGGGACTGATATTTCTTGCTTCTATATGTTCTAGGAGTTGATCTAGATCTACCCTTGGAATTGGCAGGCCCTCCATTGATTTCCATCTCCAACATTGTGAGTTCGCAATGTCGACCATTTCCAAGTAGTCTCTAACTCAGGAACCCTAGTGCTGTTTAAACCAGTGTTCTGAAATAGGGATATGAATTAAATTTGCTAGAGGTGGATAGCCACCCCAAGAGTCCTCCCAGAATAGACTAGATGAGCCATCATGTATATCCCAAGAAATCAAATTTGAAACCAGATTTCTATAGGAGATGATAAAATTTCAGGTTCTGGACCCCTTGGGAAAGTTGCCTGATCTGAAGATGTTGAGATGGTTCTAGTCTGGTAGATACTTTGTTGCTAGCATTCTAACCCATATTGATTTGGGGTTTTTAATGAACTTCCAGACTAATTTAGCCCCTAGGGCTATATTTTGCAATTTAAGATCTTTGATGCCTTGGCCATCCATTGATTTGGGCTTGATAATTTTGTCCCAAGCTATGAAAGCAATTTTATGCTTCTCCTCAGTGTTTTTCCAGAAGAAATTTCTCATCTTCTTAATTATGAAGGAATTGGCACTAGATGTTAAGGATAATATGGATAAGAGATAAATTGGAAGGGCCGAGATCACTGCTTGGATCATCACTAGCCTACCCACCCAAGAGAGCCATTTGCCCTTCCAGGAATTTGCATTTTGTTCAACTTTTAGTTTTAAGGGATCCCAGAATTTAGAGTTCCTTAGACCTCGGTCTATTGGAATGCCCAAGTGAGTACAAGGAAGACAACCTTCTCTGCAGTTTAGAATTCTGAGAATTTTGGTTTGTAATAGGATTGGAGTAGTGAAGAAATAAACTTTAGTTTTATCCTTGTTTCTAAATTGGCCTGAAGCCCTTCCATACATTTCTAGAATCTGATTAAGATGGGAGGCTTCCTTAATATTTGCTTCCCCCAAGAGAAGGTTGTCATCTGCAAACTGCTGATGTGTAACTACAAAATCTTTTGTTACTTCGATTCCCTCTAGCAAGTTATTGGCATAACTAGCTTTGATTGCCCTTCCCAAGGCCTCCCCCATTATAATGTAGAGGAAAGGAGATAGAGGATCTCCTTGTCTGATACCCCTTGAAGAGGAAAACAAACCCGATGGTTTTCCATTAATCAAAATAGAAAATTTAGGCGTTGATATGCATTCAAATACCCAGTTCATCCATTGATTGTCAAAGCCAAATGCTTGCATGATTTTGCATAGAAAGCACCAATCTACACTATCATAAGATTTTGTTATGTCTAATTTTATTATCATACCTGGCCTATTTGTGCTTTGAAGGGTGTGGATTTCTTCTTGCGCTACAATCACCCCATCAAGGATTGAGCGACCAGGAACAAAACCAGTTTGTTCTTCTGAAATGATGTTGTCCATGAGAGGCTTCAATCTGTTAGTCATCACTTTTGACAGAATTTTATCGACTATGTTGCATAGGGAAGTGGGCCTATAATCTCCAAGATTTTCTACCTTCTCCTTCTTTGGAATGAGAGCTATGAAGGTGTTGTTTACTTCTTTGAGAATATTCCCTGATCTTCTTGAGCACTCTAGGGCTTCTGAAAGTTCCTAACCTAAAATATGCCAACATTTCTTGTAAAAATCTGTTGGATAGCCATCCGGACCATGAGCCTTACCAGAGGGGAGCTGGTTTAGAGCTTGGAATAATTCTTCCAATTTTATTTTCTCATTTAGCATCTGATTTTGTTCATCTGATATGATCTTGGGGATCACTGTCAGCATCTTTTTTTGATCCAGCAGATGAGATCCTTCATTGTTGTTTAAAATATTAGAATAAAAGGATATAATCTCTTTCTTAATTTCCTCTAGATCCTCTGAGATTTGGTTATACTTAGTTTGCAGTTTAGATATCCAATTCTTGCTTCTTCTGAGTTTTGTTACGTTATGGAGAAACTTGGTATTTTTGTCCCCCATTCTGAGACAACTCTCTCTAGATTTTTGCTTCCAGAAGATTTCTTCTTTAGAGAGAATGTCTTCATACTCCAATAAGAGGATCCTTTCCTGTTGAAAAGATTCTTGATCCATTCCCACCGAGATAATCATGTCATTAAGAGCTTCTAATCTCTCTTCTAGTGATCTTTTTTTTGAGAAAATGTTTTTGAAGTGCTGAGAGTTCCATTGGAGCAGTTTTTGTTTAACTAATTTTAGCTTTGAAATGAAGCAGAAGAGTTTTGAACCCTCAAAAGATCCTTCCTTCCACCAATTTTCTATCAGTGTAAGAAAATTTTGGTCTTTCATCCACATATTTTCAAACCTGAATGGAGTCTTGGACAATCCTTGAGTGCCTTGCAAAGAGAGAAAAATGGGATAATGATCTGAGCCTGAGCAAGGAAGGACATTGCAGGAGGGAGTTAAAGGAAAGAGCCTCAAATCCCCTTGCCGAAAGAATCTATCTATTTTTTCTGCTATATTACTTAAACCTTTTCTTCTGTTTGTCCATGTGAAGGTGTCTCCTGAGTCTATTTCCAAGAGACCATTCCTTTCAATCCAATTATTGAAATCCTGCTGAGAACCCCCTAAACGAGTGATTCCTCCCCTTTTATCTGAAGCACTCCTGATAGCATTAAAATCACCCCCAATGAAGACTTGTTCCTTAGATAAAGTGGACAAAACTCCATCTAAAGAAGACCATGTGAGTTTCTTTTTGTGTGGGGACACTGGGCCATAGGTATTGATGATGAAGAAAGAAGTGTTTGACCAAAGATGAGTGATTTTGGCAAGGAGCCAATTCCTGCTAGATGCAATGTCTTCAGCTTTGATTTGAGAGGGCTTCCAGATTATCATTAATCCTCTAGAGGCTCCTTCTGATGCTACTGTCAGTTGAAGAGAAGCTTGGAACAAAGAGCTAATTCCATTTCCAAAGGCGATTGCTAGTTTGTCCTCCAATTTAGTTTCTTGCAATAGGATTAAGTCTGCACTGACCAAAAGAATCTGTCTTTTGATCACCCTCTGTTTGTTAGGGGCATTGAGACCCCTAACATTTCATGAAAGGATTTTCATTGTTGTTCAGGAAGGGGATTCCCCTTCCCTACTTTTCATAGGTCCAATAGTTTAGATTGATTCTCCGTCGCTCCATCCTGGGATCTAGCTTCTATGAGTGACTTGCGGCCCTTTTTGGGAGGGGAAGAACCAAAATTTGGCTTCTCCAGGCCCTCTTGATTCTGATGAAGCCCTAGCTTCCTTTTTTCCTTAATCCGTGAGTAAAGAACTGCAAGGGGAGTGTCTAATATTGCATCTTGGTCTTCCTCTCCTATCATGAGACTCTGAGCATTCTGTTCATTAGTCAAGTCTAGGCTATTTGACCCTAATGGCGGGGAGAAGAGAAAGGAAAAGGGAATTTTCGCCGAGAGGTTAAAATGTTGATTGAAAAGGGGAGGATCTGAAGAAGGAGAAATCTCTCACTCTAATAAAAATGGCTCAATATTCTCCTCCAGATCTTCTTTAAGATCTTCTTCAATAATTTCCTCTTCCTGTAATATTTTTGAGAGATGGACATTTTTTCTTTTAGTGGGGTTTTGTTTCCTGGAGGGAACCCCTAAGATTCTTACGCTTAATGCAACTCTTTCTTTTGGAGACCTTAGTTGGAGGTTGTGAGAATATATTGAAAGCCCCTCTACTCAAGGAAGGAGTTTCTTTTTGCCCAAACAAACTCTTGACGGCCTTTTGGGATTGAGGCTTAGCGTTCGGTGACAAAATGAGAGGTGGTCGATTCACGGGAGAGGGTTGGGAACCCTGAGGAATCTAGAGTGGAGTCGAAAGATTCAGGCCTACAGATTTATTTGTAAGATGCAGACTTAAACTAGGAGAGTGAAGGAGATGGAGATTTGGATCAGCATTTGAGATAGGAGGAGAAACTAAAGCTCTGAGTTGGGACTGCCGAGGGAGCATCGTAACTGCCTGGGCTGAGACTAAAGCAGCTGGGTCCGAAACAGTTGCCCGATCCAAGGTCCTCTTTTGAGAGTCTGGGCTGGCAATGATTGGCTCTAACTGCTGTTGAGGGAGGTTGAGGGCTCCCAAAGAAGCTACCAAGGAGCTGTTGTTAACTATTTGATTCCTTAGCAAGCATTTGCCAGGAACTTCATTACCCAATCTTATCACTTTTTGTTTCCATCTACCCAGTTCTGAAATGATTTCAAGTTCATTGTAAAAGCCTTTCGAGAGATCAATCGCAACATAAATGTTTGCTATATCCCCTTTAAGACCTTCGAGGAAGTCTGCTTAAATCCCCACCAGAAAGCCAAGAGCATCGCCGATCTTCAAGAGTGACTCCGGGCACCAGAACTTAGATGGAAGGCCTACTAAAGACAACCAAATGGGAGTTTTCTCAAGTCTGTACTGCAATGGGTCAAATCCTAGTTTCCAGTCAAGGAAGTGAAAGGTGGAGCCTTGGAAGAATAGAGGACTTCCTTTTTTGATTACTTTCTTTAGCGACGCGTCCACACATTCTATGAACACGAAGTCAGTTTGCATTCATCTTACTGATATGAGGTCTGGAAAGGAAGATTTCCACCAATCAAGAATGTCTTTGATTGACCCTCCAACGCCACACCATTTCGTGAAGAAGGCATTTTCCTTGAGGCGGTCAATTGTGGGATTCAAAGAATTGGATGGAAGAACAAACAATTTCCCATGGATTTCCCGTTCCATTTCTAGTCCTTACGCTCAAAATTAGGCATGGGCCACGGGGGAAAAGAATTTCTAGATCCCATGGCACGCAAACCCCTGTAGGGAAACCTAGTTGCAGGAGGAGGGTAGTCTTGCAATATTTGACATTGGGGTTGTTGCTTGAAAGAAAGAGGTTGCTTGAGAGGAACAAAGCTCTTAATCCTGGTTGCAATAAGGATGCAGTTTGAGCCACTCGCGACTTTCTTTGCCCAAGAGTCTAAGCTTTTATGCTTCGAAAGAGCATTTGGCCAAAATTTCCGATATTTTGCTTGCTGGACAGAGCTCTGAAATGGGGGGCTACCTCGGAAGTTAAGATTCTTTTGGTAGCTCGGAAAACTCTTGAGAACATGACGATTAACCTGGGTTTGAGTCCGCAGCGGGTTTCGAATCCTCTGGTTGCTCTGAAAGTTAGAGCTTTGGTCTTGGTGTGTAGGGAGAAGACCGCGAGCAGTCCATCCATGGTTTCTCATCCTCTGGCTGCTCTGAAAGTTAGATCTTTGATCCTGGTGTGTTATAGAAAAATCACGGACACCTTAATTTAACAGAATATATCCATTTATCTTGTTATTTCTTAGAAACTATTGAATTTTCATAAAAATGCCATGACACTTTTCTAGGTTTATGAAAAACATAAAGCACTCAAAAATAGCTATTAATGCTATGATAAATAGTTACATATATATGCGTACTTTATTGATTAAAACATAATGAAATGGTATGATTTATCACAATGAGTAAATATTTTGAAGGACTTACTTATTTTGCAAAAAAAGAAGAAAGGATATGTTGACACATGAACGCCTATAGCTAAGGAAAGTGCAACATTAGTGAGAGAATGTATTCCTATAGGTAAGTAAAATGTGGCTCTGTAACAACATGCAAATTAGTGCTAAGTTGGCCACCAAGTGGTTGCATAAGACTTCTACTAGACCAACTAATGATTGTAGAATTAAGGACTCTTTTGCTAGAAATTTATTGCTAATTTTTTCTATTACATACTTGTCTTCACTTACCTCCATAATTAGGTCTTCTCACTTATGTTAATAGAGTTATGATTATGACTCTGTTTTTAATATTCGAGTTGTGTTCTTCTAGGAAATAAATTTCTCCTTGCTTAACATGAATGAGCAATATATTTAGTGTGATTAGTCCCAGTTAGTTAGGATTAGTTGTGGATCAAATGGCCAAGAATTATGTGTACTTTTTTTCAATAGAATGATCAATTCCAATAATTTGTTGATGCCTATGTAGTTATTTTACGTAAAGTATTGACTATTAGTTGATTACTTTGCATAACAAGTGCACACATCCAAGTAAATGCCCACTTGAGGTACAATGTTACTCTATAATTTAGATTGTTAATATTTCTATATTTCAATTATTATTCAATGTATTCAATTGTTATTAGGATAAATCAAATGTTCATGTAGCAACTAATTGATTATCACTGTGTATATGACTCTCGGCTGAAATTGTCATTTATATACAATTATGATTTGTAAGAAGAATATTAGCAAAAAAAATTTACATTTCTATTTATTTGTCACCTCAATTATTTTTGTGTTTAGATTCAATGATTTTTACAATTCATGAAAGCATATTAGGAACTCCAAAAATCTCATTGTCCGCATATAGTATAGGTCTCATCTCAAGTTTATAGCCTTGATTGATAATTTAATGTATCTAGTGATTCTTGATGGTTGGTTAATGTAGGATAGATTTATCCTTTAAGTAGAAGGGTGTGACCATAGTTCTCTATATCATTAGTTGTTATAAGAAACTATACAATTTTGGTGTCGTTGTCAGGGATGGTGCCAAACTATGAAGGTATCTACGTTTTTAAAAGTTTTTCCATGTTTTCATAGACATAGTGACTTTCATTTTAAGCACTTAGGACCATTAAATATGACATCAAATACTAAATTTTCTACTAACATTGTGTTAACAAGGTGGGTAGTGGCATACAACAGTTGCATGCAAAGAAGAGACCATTTAGGAAGATTTTTTCCAACCTTACCCTTAGGAAGAACATATTAGTTGCAATGGCAAAATGAGTAGGATTGACAAGTGAGTTACAACAACCTAAAACCAATCCACTGTACCAATCTCCGCCTTCAACCCCTAATTCAGTTTTAGTCCTGGTACCATGTTTCCAACTTCTCCATAAACTACTAGTTCTTGTCAAACAATAAGGGATATTGGAGGAGAGGATGAACCACATATTGAAATTGCTACCTTACACTTTCCTATAGATGATCAAAAAAGAAATGTTGCCATGAAAAATATACTTATGTTAACTCTTTCAAAATTTCATGCCTTATGACAAAGGATCTTGACACATTCCTCTTTGAATTTGATGTCCTCTATAGAAGCTGTGATTATACTATAGATGCACATCTATTAAAAGTATTCCCAAGCACATTCAAAGATTCAACATTAAGATGGTTCATGGGACTTGGAAGAAATGTAGTAGTTGATTGAAACACCATGAAAGAGAAGTTTCTCAAGAAATATGAGGGCTACTATAGGGGGCAAGATGTGAAAGGTGGTGATATCTTTATGACGACTTAGAAGGAAGAATGAATCTCTTGAAGACTACGTCAAGAAATTCTTGTTTCACTGCTACATATCTCTTCCTTTATGTTTGATTCAGATCTTTGATTTTCATAAAAATCTCTTGATCCCAATGCAAGGTAGATTTATGTCTCCAACACATACTCTGAAATGATGCTTTCTTTATTGCAATTTGTCAATATTGTCTTTAGCACCTTCTTATATGCCACTCATTTTTGTCTTTACATCTACAATTTTAAAATTTTCATATTCTTGTACATGAAAGGGCCAAACCTTATGCCAAAACCTATTCATTTTCCAGGTATCCTTGTATTCCCTCCAATTTTACTACAAACTTATGGAAATTTTGAAAACTCACGCAAGATGATGTGTCACCTTCTTGAAGTTCTCGCATCATATTTAATCTTAGGGAAACCCCATTATTAAGAACACTTAAGTTGAAGACGCACTAGGATAGGTGACCTCTCAAGAAGTCTTGATAGGTTAGGTGACCTCTCAAGAAGTCTTGATGTTTCCCCCCTATGAACATAAGTTAGATGCAATGAATGCTAAGTGAACCATTCATGCTCATGAAAAAATGTTTCATATGAATCATTACTCATGAAATATGGGTCAATAATTGACTAAAAAACAATGCATAATCTTAATAAACACGTTGTAACACATATTTAGTGACAAAATAAAAAATATATTTTATATTAGTTTTAAATTTATAATTTAAAAATACCAATGGTCACGAGTCTCTTTTAATTGCCTCTTCAATAAATATTGTTTCGTTGAATCATCCTCATCTAGTTATCTTTCTTATCACATATTTTAAATGAAAATTTTAAACTAGATTTAAAACAAAAATACAACCTAAAATCAAGATTATAAGCTATACTCCACAAGGTCATAAGCTATGGCCCATAAGATTAAGGCTTCAATCTAAATAGATCATCCAAAAGTTGAACAAAAGCAACTTTCTTAATTTTTGTGATGAAAGATATTTTTTGAAAGGGTGCCTCTATCCATTCTATTTAAATATCATATATTTGGATAGTCGAATAATTAACATACCCCTCAATCCTTGGTTCTTAGCTAAACAGATTTCAACCTAAAACTCGCTAAAATGACTTTGTGAATGAAAAATCTTCAATTAAAAAGAGTTAATATAAATTTTAAGTCCGTCCCTATTAAAAAGTGGCAAATAATATCTCACTCCTATTTAAAAAAATAAAAATTATTTCATCTCTGTTTAAAAAAGGATAAATAATTATCTACTTCTGATTGTAAAATGCCGTGTCTAAATGGTTAGCATTTGGTTGTTTCCTTGATTTGGCCTGCCGTTGCCGTGACTGATTGAAATTAAATTGATGTTGAGAAGAACAATGTAGGAAAAGTCTTTCAGTTATTTCAAACCCAGATTGACCAAGTTATTAACGCGGAGTAAACTTACCTATATAAAGAACAGCTTCCTCACATTCATAATCAATTAAAGAGTTCCTCTGTCTGAATTCAGAACTTAAGAAGGAAGAGGACAATCATTTTGGGCATCGATTCATTGAGTTTTCCTGGGTATAGTTAGGGAACTAATTATGAGAGTTCAATGTATGCTTCAGGATAAGTTGACAAGATTTTTAGTGAGTTGGGTTTGCTCCACTTGAGGGCCTTCAAATAAATCAGTGGGACTTGTTCTTAGCATTGGAAATCTTGAGTTTGAGCCTTAGGACTCGTTCTTAGTATTGGATATATTGAATTTGATCCTCAGAATTAGGCTGAGTATTTTGTGAGTTGCAGTTCCTCTGCTCGAATTCTGAGTTTCAGAAGAACAGGGTATTCAATTTGCTGATCGATTCATTTGAGCTAGTTAATTATACTTTCTTAGAGAGGAAAAAGTTGGGGCCAGTTTGGAGTATTGAATATAAGAATTAAGGTTATTGTGAGGAAGTTTTGAACTAGCAATAATTTGAGAGTAGCTCTGAATAGTGTATAACATTGAAGAAGGAAGCAGCATTCCTGAAAAGAAGCCAAACATGGCAGGAGCTAAAGGACGATCTTTGGAGGAAACTCCTACATGGGCAGTTTCAGTTGTTTGTCTTGTATTCATTGTCATTTCCATAACACTTGAACAACTTATTCATGGTGTTGGCAAGGTGAGGCTCTGTTTCCCACCATCCACCTTTTCAATTCACTAAGTTGAAATCTGCACTAAATTAGACGTCTTTACTATTTGGAAGTATGGGAGTATAACTTTGAAGTATAGTTATCCAATCCTTTAGCCCCCCAATACCCATAATCCCCTGTTTTCAATTCAAATACCAGTACAAGGATTTTGGGTTACTTCAAGATGTCCCATGTTTTACCTCCCAGTGCTTCTAAGTTCTGGTCATACCCTCCCCAACAGGGGGTTCTGGATCCAGGCATGATAGTTTGGATGTTTTTATTGTTAGCATATTTTGAAAAATGTTAATTCTGCTTTGTAAATCAACATTATTACTATGAATGGAAGATTTTATTCTTAACCTATTTTATAAAAAGCTGATTCTGCATTTTGTACTAATGTTTGGATTCTATAACAAAACATTCTAATGTTCTTCCATTTATATAATTGAATTCAATGCCCATTCTGTACTAATACAATCTCCTTTCATCGTGCTCCATTTGCAGAGGCTTTTGGCGCGAAAAAAGAATTCCTTGTATGAAGCACTTGATAAGATCAAATCAGGCAAGCATTTTATTGGAATCTTACCTTTGAATTTGATGCAGACATCCCAAAGATACACTCATCTATTTTGTTAAGCTATGTTTTGGGTTTTGGATTATTTATCTACTTACATAAAGGATGATCTCCTAGGAAGACTTTTATCCCAAAACATGATTCGATCAAATGGATTAATTTATGATGATATATATTGACAGTTATTTGGTGTGGATGATGGTTGTGCTGGTGTTTGTTTTGACAGCTATTGATAAAGATATTCATATAGAGACGCGTCTTGAGCAAATATCAGAAGACTTTTTTCTTGAATTTCAGACACTTCGTATATAGTATTTCTCAACAGAACCTCCCATGAATAATAAATATATATCTGAAAAATAGCCCCCTTTTTGGTTGCAGAATTGATGCTTATGGGGTTCATCTCCCTCCTATTGACGATTGGAGAGAAGCCTATTTCCATGATCTGTATATCGAAAGAAATAGCTGACTCTATGCTTCCCTGTGACAAGAAGAAAGTTTCAAAGTTGAAATGTGATATCGTCTCGATTAATCCCTCTGGGTGTATGGATGATCACTGTAAAAAACATGTAACCATGAAATCCCAATTCTTAGTGCTTTTGGGGAATGTTTGAAATTGTTTAGCCCATTTTGAGTTTATCTTATGACACAAATATCAAATTCTTATCTTAGATTTTGATTGATGGTTATTTCTCTTTTTGTAGGACAAATATCCTCTCGTCTCCAAGGATGGCATGCACCAACTCCACATCTTCATCTTTATATTGACAGTTTTACATGTCTTATTCAGCGTCCTAACCATGGCCTTAGCAAGAGCAAAAGTAAGCGCAATGGAGGGCACAATTTTTTTTTTACACTGTCAATTTAATGATGTTTAATGGAATAATTTATTGAAATCGGCTTAAGATTCAACTGCACAAGATGTCTAAATGCATTCAACACATTTTTACTAAACAAGAATTTCCAATGATCAGATGAGGCGTTGGAAATCATGGGAGAAGGAAACCCAAACAATGGAATATCAATTTTCAAATGGTGAGTACTTTTGGGTTTCCTTGCAATTGAGTTAGTCTGGGACCTTGCTCAACCCTGGAAGTGGGTTTGTTCTTAGTATCTGTAGCAAACATACCTGTTTGAGAAGTAATTTATCTTTCAGAATTTTTCATTTTATATACCATTAAACTTGAATTGAACATAATCTATATGTTTGCCTATTGGTTCAAACAGATGCTGCAAGATTCAGATTTACCCATGAAACTTCATTCGTAAGGCGCCACACAACTTTCTGGAGCCCAACTCCGGTTCTTAAATGGATTGTAAGTGGTTCCCACCTTCAAAAATTTCAGGGGATGCATTTTGTCGTCTCTTCTGCGGTTTAGAATTAATTTTCCTTGAATTGCAGGTATGCTTCTTTCGACAATTCTTTTGGTCGGTATCTAAAGTTGATTACCTTGCTTTACGCCATGGCTTCATTGTGGTAAGGCTCACTTACCTGGAATCATCTTTTACAGTTTCTTTAGTTTAAGTCCCTGCTCAATTCAGGCCAACGATTACTCTGTACTAAGTCCCTCAAATTTTCATTCATTCAATTGTACAGGCCCACTTGGCTCCAAATAGCAAGTTTGATTTTCAGAAATATATAAAGAGGTCTCTGGACGATGACTTCAAGGTGATAGTTGGAATCAGGTTAGTAAACAGACTTTTGAAAGCGTTCCTCTTTGGATGTCTACAAGTTTATAATGGGTTTTCCTGTTCTGCCCCGTTCTTCCCTTTTCATTTAAATTAATACACACCCTTTCTTTGAGTTGTATGCAGCCCTCCATTGTGGGCATTTGCTGTGGTCTTTTTGCTTCTTAATGTGTCTGGTAAGCCTTCATCAGAAAAAAGAACCTCCACAAAATCCTCATTCTTTGTGCTCTTATAAGGATTCTTACCGCTTTACAAGAATCTAACAAACCCATTGTTGATTGTATGCACTGTCTTTTGGAACAGGGTGGTATGCTTACTTTTGGCTCTCTTTCGTGCCCTTATGCGTAAGTTATGAAAGTTGTGTCTTTTAATGGAAACAACGGCTAATAATTTTTCTCGTTGTATATTTGGTGCTCATTTCCAATCTGTTACCGAAATGTGCAGATAATTCTGTTAGTTGGAATGAAACTACAAGTTATAATAACAGAGATGGCCATAGAAATCCACGAGAGGCATGCTGTAGTCAAAGGAGAGCCACTAGTGCAGCCGAGTGATGAACGGTTCTGGTTCAATCGCCCAAAGTTGGTTCTCTCTCTGATACATTTTACTCTCTTCCAGGTACCAAAATTCTCAATGTAAATGCGAGTTCCCCGTTATTCAGCGGAAGATATACTAACAGAACATTTTTTACCTTATTTTGTGCAGAATGCTTTCCAGATTGCTTTCTTTTTATGGATATGGGTAAGCACAATGTTACTTGGTCAACAATAAATAGTTGTCTACATACTCTAAATAAAATTTAATGCAGTTGAGTAGTTTACATCCTCCAGTATAAATGCAGCCTATTTAGACTTATCTTTTGGCAACTGCAGTATAAGTTTGGCCTGAAGTCCTGTTTCCATTCAAATTTCCCATTTATCATAATCAGAGTTGCAATGGGGTGAGTGTATAAATGATATATAGAAATCATTGTGTTCATCATTTTCAGTCACCATTAGAACTAATGACAAAAATTACTCTTCCCTAAAGTAAAGATAATAGATTCAGGACGGATAAGAAATCCTTTGAATTGGGTTTTTGGCTTCTATTGCCCTTGCTATTTGTCAGACAAAAAAAGTAAGCCTCTGTTTTAGAGATAAATGTAGACTTAATGGAATTCTTGTGCATGTGTTTAGGATCGCCGTGCAGTTTTTGTGCAGCTATATTACACTTCCTCTATACGCACTTGTGACACAGGTATTTCTTTCTATGCACCCAGAAGAAAGAATTAAACTTGGGTGTTTTCTGAATGTACATTCAATTTAAAATCATCATGTCGAATCCCATAAACAAAAACCAAGGTTGTTATACTGCTACAAGTCTCTTGCAATTCGTTAACATGTAAAGATGTGGATTTTATTGTGCTTAATATTCTACCCACTAATAAAGTTTGAGAAACAATTGAAGTAGAATAGATAAGTTACTGGAATATACAGAATTGTTCCCTAAAGACCAGTGCAATGGTTTATGCAGATGGGATCTCACATGAAGAAGGCTATATTCGAAGAGCAGACAGCAAATGCACTAAAGAAATGGCATCAAAGTGCCAAGAAAAATAGGAAGAAAAACAAAAGGCCTGAATTCTCTGGATTTCGAAGTGGTGAAACAACTCCCGACCAGGGGTCATCACCGATCCACTTGCTCCACAAGTGTAAAACAATGGGAGATATTGAATGTCCAGAAATCTCTGGAAGAAATTATTGTTCAGACCATGAAGCATTAAATTATGAGATGGAACAGATTTCTCCTTCTCCTCCTCATCCTCTTTCCTCCCAGCATACTCGGACAGTTTCGACTTTTAAGACAGAGAAGAACACAGAGGCAACATGACAACAGTCCACTGCAAAAGAGACCGAGGTCAAAACCACTAATTTCTCTTTTCCAATGTAAACTGCTGAAATGCTATGAGACTATAGAAGCCTTCATCAAAGATCTATCATATCCCTACATATCCTATATCATCTCATGTCTTGATGTAATTTGGATGAAGGCAGAACCTTAGCATTAAGATTATGATCGTTCTTTTATTTTAATGTTTGTATAGGTTTAATGATAAATAGTATTAATCTAATACTTTAATTGTCTATTGGTGTAATTAGAGGGGAGAGCTATGAATTTAATAGTTTCATTTTTATTTATGACTTGGTTGTATATATATGCATAGATGTTATATTTGTCGTATTATGTAAATATTAACATTTGTGATGATGTTCAAGTATTGAGTACATTTTGTAGGTGCTTGGGGTGTAACAAAAGACATGATATAGATTATTTTGAGAATGGACCTAAACCTTGTAACCTAATCTAACGATTAAAAGTTGAGTTACCATAATTATGCCATCCAATTGAGAATTTTCTCATTACTAAATTAATAATGTCCTAACTAATGGCTAATCACCTTGTTTTAGTCAAATAGTTAATTTAACATCTCCCCATCCCCAAAAGTGCTCACACTATAAATGATTTTATATATAGAATAAAAAAATAAATGAAATAAAGAAGTGAAAATAAAGTAAAAACCAAAATAATACAAAAATAAAAACTTGAGATATGAAAAATAAAACATAAAGAATGTAAATAAAAAAAATAGTACCTAAGTCATGACATTTCCATCAACCTAGCAAGAAGGAACAAGGGATGCATTAGTGTAGGATATTTTCTCCTTTCCACAATAGAAGATTACCCTCATTAAAGGGGATAGAATTGTCACATCCCTTGTTAGAGACACCCTTGCTGAACAATGCAGTTGTGCAAATAATAAAAAATAAAATATTATAAAGATGTGAAGGGGAGAGACATGACACATGGCGTCAACATGGGCACCATGTGAAGGTATGGGGCCCCATTTATTGGGTGAGACTAGAGATAGAAGTAAGAATGGCCATCCTTATTCATTAAATGCTTTAGAAACTTCCAAGCCATGATAGGGAGTAGTTAAAAAATAAGAATGTATATTCCTCATTTTTGGGACCACATACTTCTGGCCTATACACCTTAATGAAAGCTTTAAAATCAAGTCATGGACAACGTTCAAGGTATACGAGGGTAGATGGATGAATTGTTTTTGGAGACAAGGGACATAAGAGAGATAAAGGGGAGCTCAATTAGAGGAATTTCATGAGGCAAGGGAGGAGATTGAAGGAAAAAAAGACTTGTGTGATAAATCTAGTTTGAAAGGAAAACAAAGGGAGAATGATGTAAGGAGAAAGGATGAAGGAATGTGAATCTACCCTAAGAACTCACAAACATTCTATGAATCTATCCTATCTAAAAGGGAAGAGAAAAATTGTTAGAGGGTAGTACGCACCAAGAGGGGAGACTTTACTCAAGTATGTGGAGTAGGCTGCCTCTTTGGGCTTATATGTCATCCCAACAGATATATTATTTTCATTCACATTGTTCCTTCCTTGTGTAACTTATAGTTTGTGCTTGATCTTGAAGTACACTAGTGTTGATTTTTAATATAGTAGTGATGAGAGGAAGTACCGAAGCTATTGTTATACTTCATATAAACTTGCATTTGCTCGAATGTCAGAGACTCGTAGGTGTTCATAGACATGATCGACTTACAAGCATATTTTGTAAGTCCATGTGTATTTATAGATATAAACACTGTTGTGTTTTATGTTCTCACAAAGGAGTCATATTTAGTGTTTCACACTATTGTCATGAAAGTAAACACATTATATATACTATATAAATTATTTTTATTGGGATTCCATATCTTACGATTGTAGTTTGAAATCATGGGCATAGTTTTATTAATAAGGCATGGAAACCTATAGAATGATAACCCTTGGTAATTTGGAAAACATATTCCTATCATGATGGGTAGACATGATATTTGGTGATACATGCATTAACTCACTCCAAATACTTCATAATAACATGGTTATGAGAGAATCATGTGAGGTTGATTAAATCCATGTGTATTAGATAGAAAATTCAAGAATTCTCTAATATACTTACTATGGAAGGGGTAAATAAACACTATCGAACCTATTAATTGGCAAAACAAGTGTGCTTTGTGATTGTCCCTCACTTAAGCAATTATGAGATATGAGCACTTGCATGTGAACTTTTAAGTATAAATTGATATTACTTGATTCTATTTAGGATGAAAGGAAACCAATAAATATGACTTTATTCTCATGTATGTTCTCCTTAAGATTTAAATACCTATAGAGTGTAAAGAAAGTAATGATGAATTTGCATCTAAAAATCATACTCATGCATGACATTACATTAATGAATTCTTTGTTGATAACCATATTTCGTAATATGGGGTACTAAGTACATTGGGTCATAATCAACTCAAAATATTATAGCCATTAGTGGCTTAAGATGTTTGTGTAAAATAATTATGTTATTACTCCATGGCTAAGAAGTGTCTTGGACTTTAACTTGAATCCTGAAATTAGATTTTCATGTGGTGAAGAGATCCTAGTGGGCCTGGCCTTAACTGAAATGTTATTTAGGATTATAACACCCTTAAATTATAAATAATATCAATCCCAAAAGCTAATTTTCATCTTTCCTATGATCGATATCAATGTGTCATTTAATTTAGTAAAATTATGATATGTGGAAAATTGAATATAGTGCTGGCTATTAATAACTCTACAACTATTGTTTATTAAACTTTATCTAGTAGAACCTAATCATGAGATATGGTGATTATTGATTTGCACTATTAGTAATTAAAATCATAAGTATAGAGTATTATTATTATCATGGGTATATCTTAATATGAAGACTTAATAAATATAGCGTCTTCATCTATCTTGAGCATGACATTGGCAATAATCACTCTTAAAAGGAATTTTATCATTCTTGAGGTGTGCATCTACATATAGCTGGATAAAAAACTACAATATACATGATATACTTATCTTGGAGACAATAGTTTCCAATACTATGACAATGGTACATGATATGAAGTTTTGTTTAATAACTCAAAGTATAAGATTAGTGGTTGAGTTCTAAACCTAAGCTCTCTCTCTCTCTCTCTCTCTCTCTCTCTCTCTCTCTCTCTCTCTCTCTCTCTCTCTCTCTCTCTCTCTCTCTCTCTCTCTCTCTATATATATATATATATATATATATATATGGTGGATATCCCACCATGTTGGTATCTACAATCATTAGCATTTAATTATAAATTTCAAGTATAAATTATCTAGTCTAAGAACCAAGCTGTTATAGGAACAATGGGTTATACAATCCAGAAACGAAGCTAGAAAGTTAAGAATATTATTATCACTAATTTTAGGGAGTGAATATCTTACATGAAAATACATGAAGCATAGTGCTCTAAATACCTTGAGTGTGACATAAAGACTAATCATGCTTGATGCAAGTTTGAAAACATTGGACATGTCTTTAAGATGCAAGAATAAATTTGTGGCTTTAATAGGACAGTGTCATATATTTTTATGATTCTTGATATCATTGAACCATACTAAAGTGGAATTCCACTTGAATCCTTATCGAGGCTTTTGCAACATTATTGTATCTTATCGATATTATGACTACGCTATGAATATTGATCTCTAAAGTACAATAAACTTGACAGAGGACTATCATGGGAACCATGGAAGGGTAATATAGTTGTGCTAGAAGATTGTATGTTTGTGTAGGAATCATGGCTTAGGCAAAGATACACCTATGTTGTAAGTCCTATGAGATTTAAAATACTTGAGAAATTGGAAATATTAGATATAGTGTTGTATTGAAACTATAAGATATACACATTGATCCCTTCAGTAGAGGAACCTCCATACTAAACCTATTAGGTGAACTATGATTGGTAGTTTTCTCCTTGCAGGTTCTGAGACCGAAGGTAATTTTTGGTTGTGTAATAAGGTTAGCCCCTAGGTTGACAAGACAAACCTTGAGACATTCAAATTGGTATAAATAATAATGGAGGACTCTAGATCAAAACCTTGATATTTTTCAAGGGAAAGTGGTAAAGTACCCATTACTACATTATGGACTTATTTTTTATTTTCTATTTATTGTTAAGTGTTAAAATAGAACGGAAATATTGATTAAACTTTGATTATGGGGAACTTAAGCATAGACGTTCTTTGAGAGAAACCTTGTAAGGAGAACTACATGTGAATTTGACCCATTTGGAAGTGGGAAGGTAGGCGGTCCTTGGGTGAAGGATGCCCCTATGACCTCAAGTCCATAGGGGTAGGGTCTAGGGGGGGTAACTCCAAGGTTTGGAGTTATTCCTAACTTGTCAACCTTTCCTCTATAGTAGGCTACAAATGAGGGCAAATAGGCATTATAGGATTATGAAAGAGTTAAGAAATCATTATAACTCATATTTAATAATATCATGTTTTTTAATGATGAGTTGTTAAAGTGAAAGGGTAGACCACCTTAAAGTCGATTTGTTTATCTAATGAGTAGAGGTCATCTTGTGTTGGGTCCAAGTGAAATTTAAGCCTAGACCAATAATACTTTATGTATATACTCCTAGACCTATATTGATTATGATCTACTTGTTCTAATTTAGAGAGCTCTCTTCTAGTTATAGTGTTAAGACAAGTACAAGCCCTGACTTTTACGACAACGAATAGAGTTTGAACCCTACAAGGGCATATGTACAAGATTGTATTCGTCTAGCACATAGACTAGTTCTCTCTATCCAAGGTGATCATCGAAGAATAAATCATATGGCCCGCATAAGATAAGCTTATCTGCTCGAGATTGACAGTAGTCAACGAGTGTACTATGTCGGTGGACTGTCAGTCATACCCCCTAGTTAGCGGATTCTTACCACCAATTTCATGTAGGCGAGGGATACCCCACATTGATCTAGGGTATTGGGAAGATTTTGCTAGGAGAATGTAGGCTTGGGAGGCATTTGCATGTTGGCGATTGATGTCTTTGTTGCTTATTCATTTGATGGATTGTAGGGAAGCGAATTTCTAATGAAGAATAGGTAGGTAATAATTGGATCAATCTCATTGTATAATTTTGAGCATATCTTGATGTGGAAATGGTATACTTGTCTTTGTTAGGACAAGGATAGACACTTGGTGTAGTATGGGATACATCAAACCATGTTCCCACTTGCTTGTTGGTGCAAAAGACTAGACAAAATAATGTGTCCCACAGTGTGGTGCACAGTGCACCGACAATTCTTTTATCTAGTATGCACTATGGGAAAGTGGTAGCTAGTTGTTATGGATACATTAGTTCCTCACTATGTAAATTCTAGTCACTAGGTATGTGATGCCTACTAGAGCTAGTCACTTTATATGAGTGGTGTATGTTGAAGCTAGACCCTATGAAAATGTGACATATGCTAGAGGTAGTCACTGTTCATATGTGACATAAGCTAGAGATAGTCACCATGTGTTAATGGGAAGTGTGCTCAATTCACTTTTTATGGAATTGAGAATTTTGGAAGGCTATGACCTTGATGTTATTGTGTATGTGCACTATTTGAGTGCAATTAGATATTGCTTTATTATTATTGAGCATAATTTTAATAAATAGTTCTGGTTTAAAGAGAGATCAATGATGTCATACGAGAGGAGAGAATTTGAACTCCCTCTAAACTTCAAGGGAGAAATACAAAGCATTTGACTTCCCTCAAAGGGATACGTAGGCAAGGCCATTAGGAATGAACCCTCGAGGCTTAAGTCTAGGACTAATGGAGATCCTGACCTCAAGAGCTTACCACCTTTGAGCGCAAGAATAAGTAGTGGTGTACAGAATTGTCCGGTCACTAAGGCAATTGAAGAAATTAAGAAGTTGACATTTATAAGATATATTGAGATGTTTGTTTAATTAAGTAGGTACTTGTGAATCTAAAAAAAATAAAAATTGTAGTGTCCAAGGGGTGGATATTACAAGAATGCATGAAGAAAAGAAATACCATATGACCATTTTTACTGTTGGCAAGAGACACTGTACCGATGAAGATTTATGTTTGGATATTGTTCTGAGGTTGTCATTGATGGCAACTCAGATCAGATATCATATCCGGTATATGTAGAATTGATCTACTTAAAGTTTGAGAAGCCTGATATTCATTTATACCTAAGTCTGGAAGGTGGAATATAAAGCATAGATACATTATGCAGATCTTCATTTTGGTTGCATAGTTTTGATCACGGTGAAAGAGTTAGTTGGTTAGATGTTCGAGGAAGCTTGAATTGCAATTTTATCCTTCAGTATTGATTCTCATACAAGTTAGAAGGTCTGGTAACCGATAATTCAAGAAGAACGAAGTTATTTTGGCGTAACGTGTTGTGCAGAATCTTTGAGCTGATTTCGATGATTGGATTTGAGTTTGAGGTGATTGAGCCGACATCTGTGAAGTTTGTTGTCAATTTGTTTGGGTTTGCATATGAACTGGTAATCAGATTGAGCCGACTTATGGTTACACATTTCATGTTGTGTGTTATACGATTTTCGGAAGTCGACATGGGGTAAGTGCACCAAGATGGTAAACAAAAAGGGGGGTATAAGTGGCCACTTTTTTTTTTTTTCTTTTTTCTGAAAATAGGTAAACCTGAACTTCAAAGAACTATTTGAATGTCATGCACTCAAAACTAGGAGTTGAGAAAAGAATAAGAATTGTATTACTCTAAATCTAGTTTCTAAAATACTAAATATTTTTAAAATTGGATAAGATTAAGAGGGTCAAACCTTTCACACACGAAAAAATGTTCCTAATTTTTTCAAAAAAATATAACATAGTTATTTTCGTG